>NC_072736.1:112401068-112680949 GCF_026930045.1 Uloborus diversus
GAGGGATGCCCCGGTGAAATCGATTCCCCCACTTGTTGCTCGCACGGAGTGATGCATCGTTGTTGAACTTTCTTCTGCGGCACTTTTTTCCTTACGCTGTCATGAGGTAAAAAGGCGATCATTGATCAAAGAAATGGGAGGAAGTCGGTTCTTTTTTTTTTTTTTTTTTGTTTCTAGAAGAAATGGTTTTTCTCTTTCAGTTTGTCTATCCAGGACATTTTCTTTTCCTTTTTTTTTAAGTTATTCGTTTCAGAAAGATCTGAATTTTTTGCCAAGAGAGTTTTACTTCTGATTTCCATTCCCTGTGATTTTGGAAAGAAGTTCATTATGCAAAACTTCATGCACGCATTTTATACTGATTAATTCAATCGTTTACTCCGAAAGAGTTTTATTTATACAAACAAGAAAATCGCCCGTCAAATCTTGACGGGTGAAAATTGCTTCTACATTTGAACGAAGCCCTTGCCTGATTGGTGATATTTTGATAGTTGAAATTTTAATCTAGCTCCAGTGGATTAACCCTCAACTCCAGTTGATAGCATTCATTGTTGACCATTGTTTCGTTTCTTCATTCCCACTGAAATGAGTTACCAGTGAAACAGTAAAGTTATCGGATTGAGTTCAGCTTTGTCACAATAAAGCTGTCCCTGTATTTTAAACATTACCAAAACATATTATCAAATTATCATGCCGTAGCACCAATTTCATTGTTGATGACGTCAGGAGCGTTACTCGATCATTGGCTATTATATATATATGAGGATGCCAGGATTTAGCCCCTACGTCATTTACACACACAATTCATACAGGAAATATGGACGGCATATCCAGGGAGAAAAGTTTGAGCTCAAAAAACATAGTTATTCATTTTATCGTATTTATTAGTGGTTTGTCTGAAATAAGTAATGTAAACCGTGTACCAAAATACTTATATAGTTTTATTAAATTAGCTGTTTATGGTGCAGAATTTCGCTGTATTTTGTTATAATGTCCTGAAAGTAATAGAAAATTAGTAAATGTTTTTGTGTTGCTATTGCACATTTCAAATCTTCAGGCACTTTTTAAACGCAGACACTTGTGCACTTTTTGAAGCACTTTTTACTCCAGTTTTTACTCCAGTTTTGAGAAGAATAAATTGGTTTTGTACTTTTTAAACACTCTAGGAATGCATTTGAGAATATTTTTTGAGCACTGAAACACGTTAAGTCTTTTAAAACACTTTGAAGCACACTTTTTATTTCACTTTTTACCGTACTTATGGAACACTCCATTGATTATCCTAGTAGATTCTGATGATAATTTCACAACAATCTTAAGTGACAGCTGCCAATCGCCCCACCGGAAAAGATAAAAGATCTTCAATGAGGGAAAATCATATTTTCTAGCGGCATTTGCGACACCGGTCGACAGAGATTCACTGTAACAAAATTTCAAGTAGTTTTATATTGATAGATTCTGTTGACTGGTACTTGAAGAAAGCCGTTGCCAATATATTTGTGAGAAAGAAAATGATAATTTCACAAGTGTGCCTAAATGTGTCTCCAACCTGTTTTCAAATGTGTTCCCAAGTAAATCTTTAACAAGAATCCTGAGTGGTGCACATTCAGAACTGATGAGCACCACTCAAGACTCTTAGCTACAGAGCACTTTCATGTCCGAGCCTTTTCATGTTTCATGTCCGAGCTTGTTTGGGACATGCTCGGGCGACGCATTGCCCCCTGTTACTGTTCGAGTCTAGGAGATTAAACTTCTTGAGGACTGGAACAGTACTCCCCAAAGTCATATCGATAACCTCATCTCATCCATGACAAACAGGTGTGCGGCAGTCTTAGCTGTTCGAGGAGACCACACGCCCTATTAAAACTTATGCATCTTGTCTAAACAGTACCTTTCATGTTTTTTCCATATTTTCAAAGAATTGGAGCTTAATTCCATTTTTCTTTACTTCTTTTTTCTGTATTGCGCATTAATGAGCGTGTATTATCCGTTGTATGCCAATACGTGGCTGTCTCGCACGGTTTTTTTCACTATTTTGCTTGCTCCCCTAATTGTTTTGAGCAGTGTAGATTAGGATTCTTATCATAGTTTTTTACACTTATTTAGTAGTAATAAACTACCAGCAAGGCAAGAAAAACGACAGAATTTTATAATTTTTGCATGTTCATGATTCCAGAGATTTGACCAATCACATTGATTATTGTTCTCACTTGACGTGTTTGATTTTCCTATGATTTTATTTTTCCCCCGCCTCCCTCTGCAGCACCACCGTCGACCGGCATCTCACGACGCTGCTCCTCTAGCGAAAACCGTCTCCAGGTTGAATCCATATCCTACACTCACGCATACACACGCCTACACACATACACATACACACATGCCTACACACATATACAAACACACACGCCTACACACCATACACCCACACACTCGTGATTGCTAAAAACATAATTTGAATTCAAGATGTCAAAATTCAATTATAATTTCATCTGAGCTTCTATAAGTAGTTATCAGATAAACAATATTAATTTCATATATTTTCCACGTTCAGAATAAATTTTGACGTGTTCTTAATGTTACTCATTTTTCTTTTTTCATTTAATTAGTTTTTTCTGTGAATTATTATTCGTAGACGAGCATAAGCTGATTAGTTTCGCAGACGATTTTTTATCTCTCTTTTAAAGTTATGTGTTTCTTTCCTTAGCGAAACATTTTTTTATAATTATTGTTTCTGCTAGAGTACGGACAGATAAAATACTATTTAATGGGCGGAAAATTTTTCTTTTAATTACATTTAAACTGGACTGCTGATGCCCTTTTTTTTCTACTGCAGCAATTGACGAAAAGAATACAAGTAACCAGCAAGTAAAATTTATTATTTTTTTTAAAATAAATATAAGGGAATTCATCCTCTCATTCTCCAGAAAACATAACTTTTGAACGCAAATATTTTCCAATTTCGAAATCTTATTGTTTTTCTTTTTTTAGAATTCTTACATGAAGGTGTTGCCTATTAGAAGTAACCATAAACAATGACCCAGCTAAGTTACAATTATTTTACTCATAAATAAAAAAAAATTAAAAAATGCCTTATTCACGGAAATTTAACAAGAAGTTCTGTCTAGAACTAGACGAGCCTACTTTCCCGTATACCCATACTACTTTCTAGTACCTGATCAATGTTCTCAAAATAGCTAAAATCGCAAATTGTTTCAAACATATTTTTCCAATATTTTAAGCTACTTTCTAGGAATAAAACATTCCTCACTCATTTAAAAAAATTAGATGCGTAAAAAAAGAAAAAAAAAAAAAAACGAACAAAAAAAAATAGCAGCAACTTTTAAACAAAGCAGCTAATACACTTTTTTCCATTAAAAAAAAAAATTCTTCAACAGCTTTCAAAACGAAAAAAAAATAATAAAAATTAATAAGCTCATTAAAATAAATACATCCTATCAAAAAAAAAAAAAAAATCGTTTCTTTTTCCCCTGTTGCCAAAAAAAATTTTTTAAATGAATTAATGCACTTATCAAGATAAATAAAAACAATAAAATGTCAACGTAAAGAAATACTTTTCATTGTCAAAAAAAAAAAAAAAAAAAAAAAAAAAAAAAAAAAAAAAAAAAATCGTCTGCGCGTATCTTTATGTAGAAACATAAATGACTTCGAGTTTATTCACTGAAAACTGAATACCTAAATAAAAACTTTAGCGTTAAAATAAAAACAAATCACATCAACAATAATTATTTCACAGTTTAAACTATAGCGTCGGAGTCGGAGTCAATCTAATTTTGGGATGAAGGAGTCGGATTCGAATATCCAAGAATCGGAGTCAGTCATTTGTCCGTGTATAAATTTTTGCCAAAGCTAGGAAGTCATAGTCGAAGTCGGGGAGTCGGAGTCCGATTAATTGTCGGGCACAGGAGTCGGATTCGGATTCAGGTGCCCCTAAATTCTCGGAGTCGGAGTCTGGAGTTCGGCGTCAAGAGCTATTTCCAACAAAATTTGTTTGAAGTAAATCCGCCTTCAAGTACGGAATCTACATTGACTTTCAGTTTCCCCTTAGGCGCTAATGTTAAGGGATTTGAACTGTTCAAAATTGAACAGAAAATTGTTCAAATCAAAACGATATTTTATATACAAGTTTTTCATCAAAAGCTTTTTCCTACAAAGTTTGTTTGAAGCAAATTCGCCTCACAGTTCGGAATTGCCTTGAATTTCCCCGTGGGAGCTAATGTTAAGTTTTTTTGAACTGTTTAAAATTGAACAAAAAATAGTTCAAATCAAAAAGCGAAATATGGGAATGAGGTGTCCTTGCCGAGATCTTTCGAACAAAAAAAAGTTTGTTCGAATCGGACTATTCATTCAAAAGTTATTAGGGGGGGGGACCGACAGACAGACCGACAGACAGACCGACAGACATTTTTCCCCATCTCAATACCCTACTTTCCAATTTTTAATTTTCCGATATTTATTTAATTATTTTATTTATTTTTGACTTTTTGTTTTTCGGGATATTTTTAAAATGCATTAAGCCTTCTTTCATGCTTTTTTTCTTTTTCTGACTTTTACTGGGAAAGTAAGCTAAAAAAAAGAAAAAAAAAAACTTTTCATATTTAAAAATCGAGGACAATTTAATATCTATAATTATAATTAAATAATAGTAATTTTGTTAATTGTGCAAACAATCAGCTATTTTAATGATTAGTAGGAATATAATATTAAGCTCTCATAATTAAAGTACGGCTTAATTAGTAGTTTCAAATGTATGTTAAAAATAGTATTTAGTAAATTTGAGGATATACTGGCAATTTATAATTTTGGTAGATTGCCTATTATTGATGTATTTCCCCTCCATTAGTTATTTTCACCTCAGAAATAATGACACTGATAAGTGTCTGTTACGGAGGTGGGGATCTTTTCCTTAATATACTCGTAGGCCTAATAGATACATTTTTCATGGATTTTTTTTTTTTCTTTTTTGCTACAATCTGCAAATCTGTTCATCTCTTCTTTTATATTAATTTACATCCCTGAAGTTCATGATCACGGAGGTGAGAAATCAGAATAACCATAATAAGTTTTTGAAGCAAAATCTATCTTTTTGTTTTTCGATAAAAATCTCACAACTGCAACTATGGCTGAAAATAAACAAAGGGAATCCCTTGTATCATGGAAAATAAAATTTTATGTCATTACTGCTACATGTTGATAAGGAATGGCATTTTGCGTTTAGGATTGTGTGACATGACTCCTTGTCCTTCTTAAACGAACCAAAACACAATATTAAAAAATTAAATATACTTAAAACAATTAGTATTTGAGACACTTGTGAAGGGAATAATAAATGAATAAATATATACTTTTAATTAAACAATTTATTAAGCAACATAAACAGCCACACAAGGTGTGTAACATTCTACGAAGGTGTGGACCAAAAATATACTAAAATTAAAATTATTATTAAAAAAAAAACTGTTGACAGGTTTAAACAGATATATTTTTGATGAAATTAAAAATCATTGTTAAATGAATTGTTCCTTAAAATTTTTACTGTAAAAGGCGTGTGACAGAAAAGTTACACCTTTTGAAGAATGACCCAAAATTGCATCATTAAAACTTTTTTTGACAAAATGTTATTGAAAAAATTATTTGAATCCAAATTCACAACAGAATAACAGCATTAGAACTACAGTTCATCTGATAAAAAAATTCGATTACAATATCATATAAAATAGATATCCGTTAGGAGAAACAACCAGTGAAAGAACCCTGTTATTTCATAAAAAGGAAAAAAAAGCTCATAATATTTGCAATGAATTTTACGTCAGTAAATGTGTAAAATATTTACAAGTGGTATTTGAATAAAGTTGTCAGATAAATTTTTCGTTATAAGTCATGGAATCTGTCGGCACAAAGCGATGAAAAAGTTTTTACAAATAATTTAGAAACTGCTGTTCTGGTTTTGAAACATCGAGTTATTGAATCATATTAGTTTTGTTTTGACACATATTTTCTGATTAACCCAATTCAGGCCGAGCATGGAAATTTTATAAAATGTGGTAATATTTTCTTAAAATTGAGTTTAAAATGCATCCATTAAGACACAAAAAAAGTTTCTTGAATAAAAAATAATATTTAATTAAAAAAAATAAAATGGTGCGTTAAACGCACCATTGGTCAAATCAATGAACAAATATTTTAGTGGAACAATATTATTCTTAGTCGAATTTTTACATTTTTAAATGAATATTTTCGAAGCATTTTGGATGTAAATGGACTGTGCATTTGAGGCACAAATAAATCGTGTGGTTTTTGCTCACTTTACATCGTCTGCGGACTTTTTTTCGTGTTCATTTATGGTATATGCGATTCTATCAGTCCGTATTTCTTTCGGTAGAGCTGTGGATGATGGAAGACAGTTGTTTGGATGCGTTATTTGTACCGTATTTTCACCAAATGATCCGTCTGATGAGCGCAAATACCAAAGTTTGAATCCAAACCTTACTGGCTTTCCCTTTATGAACATTTTTGATGAATGCCTTCCAAAATGTGGCACCATCTCTTCGTCAGTTGACAAATTTCGAGAAACGATTCCAAATTGTAGATCCTTTTTTATATCTGCAGGAAAAAATGAGCGTAATTTAGTAAACTTGTCTGTTTTATCAAGGCAAGAGTTATCGGATAAATGGATATTTTGTTTTATGTTTTTAAATATGATTCGACTCGTGCTTTTCCGAATTATTGGCAGTCCTTTATCCTCATCTAAAGACCAGTACATACAGTGTCTCCCAAAAGTGTTCGTACACTTTGAAATTTTTTAGTAAAACCAAAATAACTCGAAACTGAATTCGAATATTAAGTCCAATATTTTTTCACATCATTCCTATGTCATTCTAAATACAATCCATTGGTTTTTTCAAAATATTGACGGAACTTCTTTTTGAAATGGGTCAGAAAAAGAAGAGACAGAGAAATAACACGCCACAAAAGTCATCGTACACTCAAATATCTTCGTGTAAATTCCTGATTAAAATTATCATATGCCGTTTTATTAATATTTTTGCATTGTGTTGACCCTTATAAGTCATTTGGTTTTATTTTTTTGTTTATTTATTCCTTAATATTGTGCTTATTACTGTAAAATGGCTGATATTCGTAAAAAACCGCAAACACCATTCAAAATTTGAATTTTTTTTCACACAGTAGTGGTAAATTGGTTTGAAATGTCTCTAAATTAGTTGATTTATTTGTTTGTACAGTAAAGTGCTTGATAAAATGCTTTAAAGAAAGGAATTGGACCGAAAACAAGGTAAGAAAAGGTCAATCGGCAAGTTGACAAAACGTGATCGGAGATTTAAAGTTAAAAAATTTATGAAAAATACACATTTGAGTGCTGTAAAAGTTTCTGCAGAGTTAAATGAAGCATTTTACGTTTAATTTTCACCTAAAATTGTTTGCCAAGTTCCCTGATTAGCTGGATTAAATTGGACCTCTTCCCGCAGAAATTTTCTTGGTCATGCAAAAAACAGAAAGCTTACGATTTTCGTCGCAAATCAATGCTAAATAAGCTAAAAACGTTTTAGAATCACGTATTACTTACAGATAAAAATGAATTCAACATTTTTGGTTAATTTTTTGTATAATTGTAAGTATAAGAAAAAATTAGGGACTTAAGTTCTTAAGATTATTTGGATCAGTTAATCAGGACGGTGGAGGTGTTCTAGTGTGAGGGTGCATATTAGCATCAGGACGTGGTAGTTTGTAATTTTTTGATGTAATAATGAATTATGCTGTTCCTTTAAATATTTTAAAAACCAATTTTGAACTCTGAGCCAAAAATTTGGTTATTGGAAACATCTTTGTTTTTTATCAAGATAACGATAAGAAGCACACGGTTTTCAACGTTTGCGTCTAGTGCCTCGCAAATTGTACTGAAGTTTAGAAAATACCCCCTCAATCTCCAGATTTTAACTTAATGTAACGTATTTAGAGATATCTGGAGGCTAGATTACGAAAATAGGGCGTTAAAACGAAAATAGAGCTAGAAACAGTAAGACTCGAAGTGTGGTTAAGCACTTACTCAGAAATTACACAAAAAAAAAAGAAAGAAAAAGAATGAAATCTATTCCCAGACGTTTAAAAGGTGTTATGAATACTGTATGATATTCCACTAATTAATAATTTAATCAAAAGTTAGATTATTCAATAATATATAGACATTTTATAAAGTGTACGAAGACTTTTATGAGATAAAATTTCCGGCACTTTTTGGTTTTTGATTTTTAAAAAATTAAGTTTTAATATTTTTTTAAAACTTTTCATGTAGTTTTGTTAAAAATGGATCATAGATCTTATAATTGAAAACCTATTTTGAAATATTAATTCTAACCAATGGAATGGGGCCTATTTCGTTCAAAGTCGTAGGTGTACGAAGACTTTTGGGAGCCACTGTATCTACTTGGGGAAGAGAATGGTATCCAGAAAGAATTAGTATGCCTAAAAATATTTTCAAGTCGGTTGCGGAAAATTAAAAATCGTGACTATCATTGTCATTAGCATATTTTTTTTGAAAAAAAATCGAGAAATCTATTAGGAAACATCTATTAGACAAATTTAAATGAAATAACAACAATTTGCAAAAAAAAAAAAAAAAAAAGAAAGAAAAAACGTACGATTCCTTGCATAAAAACTAGGTTTTCAAATTTTGCTTATTGTTCATGCATTCGGCAAATGGTACGTTTACGCACCATTAAATTTGAATAACGATTTATAAGATTTTTTATGACATTATTTTTATTTTATTTTATCTATAGAATTTACAACTTTAACCCATTACAATAACGTGTGATTGATCTCAAGTATATTAATTATACAATTTCAAAAAGTCGAATTTGACAGTCGAAGTTTCAAGGTAAAAAACAAGCATATTTTGAAATTTTCTGTAAAGAAAGTGCTTGCTCCAAATGAATTACTATTACTTAATAGATGCTTTCAAAACCTTTTAAAATAGCATAAAAATTAAATTTGTTAAAAATATACGAAACAGCGTTAATTGAAAATTCTTTACTGAAATGGTGCGTATACGCACCTTTGACCGAAAATGGGTTAATAGCACGTTATACGTGTGGGACAATTTGGACAAAGTTTTTCGTATAATGTCAACCATACACAAATTAATAAGGACTAGTAGTTAGAAATATGTTGACGCAGTGAAAGTACTTGACTCGTGTGATTTGCTAAGCAAATTTCTTTTTTTTTTTAATTGGTATTTTTTCAATGAAGTATACCTGCCACGTGTGGGACACACTTTTGGACATCAGCTTCAAAGTTCTTGACTCTAAAAATATATCCTTCGATTCTGTTGTTGAAAATCAATGACATATGTATTACTCTCCAACTAAGTACTTTCTAGTGATAATTTCGAAAAGATACAAGTAGTGAGCCATTAGACAGGAAATGAGATATTTTGTCTCACACGTGAAAGCTCTGTATTTTATGTCAAAAGTAAAATTTTAAAAATGTAGCAAAGATTTTTTACCTAAGAAATCACTTATGTGCGTGTCATTGCTTAGACAAAAAAAAATTGAATTATTACACATTTTAAAATAAAGTATAGATTTTTCACGAGCTGGACAAAATGTCTGCTTTTTTGTGAAATGGCCCTTCTGCAGAGTCGACTGATAAGGACATTATCTTGATTTGAACTTAAATAAAGACTCTTAATGTTATCATTAGAGTCACTCAGGGTGTCTTTGAGCTAGTCCGAATAACTTTGCGACGCCTCATATACAGGTAATTATCAAAATAATGGAAACACCTGTGAATAAAAGTGACATTTTTGAACGTGCTTTGTACGTAATAAGGAATAAAACTAGATATCTGGGTTTTTTTTTATAAATGGCAATGTACATATTCTGGTAATATATGGTGCATTAACTGATGTTCTGGACGTCTTGGATTTTTTTCAAGCGCGTGAAATATCTGACCTCTCAAATTTAAAAAGAGGCGTCTAGCTGAAGCAAGTGTAACTGAAACTTCTCAACTTTTTGGTGCTTCTAGAGGTACAGTATCTAAAGTCATAACAGGATACACGCAGCGCGGTAGGACAAGCTCGGAAAAGCAAAATAGTGGACGGAGAGGGAAACTTAGTGAAAGTAACTGACGGCATTGAAGAGGATTTTAATGTCTATAAAAAGCGAACAATATCAGCAGAAATGACCAGAGAACTCAATTACTATCTGGATTCAACAGTGTGAGTGATTAGAGTCAGAAGGCGCCCTTATCAACAGAACATTTATGGCAGAGTAGCGATTCCCAACACCCTTGTAACAAAGTGTTTCCATTATTTTGATAATTACTTGTATATACCTATATCTTAAAATCACAAAGGAGAAAAATATTACTTCATGACCTCACCAGCAAGAATGCATTAATGGTATAGCTAGGTTTTTCATTTCTAAGGTTGGTTCATGAGGTGAATGATAGTTATCCGGCCTGGCTCAAAGTTTCCCTGAAGTAGAAGCTGTGCATAAATTCAAATTCCACCGAAAATGTAAGTAGTGCCAATCTGGTTCAAGTTCCACTCAAATTGGAACTACCGCACCGTCACCGAAACGTAGTCGTTTAGACTATATATTAACGACTTATTCCCGAATATCTCTGCGGCTTTCCAGACTTTGCATTTTATTTTTCATTCTTTCGCGGCTGAGTTAAACTGAATGCTGATAATTACACACATTAAAAACTTTCCATGATCACCGAAACTCAACTACTTGAAACCTGGTTTTTACATCTGCACTACTTACTGCTTTAAATCCATATCTCCTCTCTTCGCTGCAAAAAAAAAAAAAAAAAAAAAAAAAAAAAAAAAGACAAAAAGCTTTCTCCCTAATTGACTACTTTTGTATTCGAAAACTTGTTGTTCTATCACTAGATGGTAGCACGAGTTTTTGACGCGGAATTGGACTGAAATTATTGCCTCGTCATACAACTTGCTGATCTTGAGATCTGCACGATTTACACGCATTATCAAGTGACCGGAGCAGTCTTGTTCAAAAAAGCTCCCATCTCAGATATTTTGGTGTAACTTTGTTTGATATGTTTCAGTTAATCTGTTTGCCCCATTTGCTAGCGCATGTGTGTAATCCATTTTCAATAATGATAGATCCTCTTTTAAGTTTTACAAGCAACTTTTATGCCCGGTTATCATTTCAGCTTCTGTTTAAATGTACGCGAGTGTTATTAAGCTTTCTAAAGCTATTGCATACACTAGTATCTTTTTTTTTACGTGCTTTGCGGATTATCAGTGAATTTGGTTATCCGCAGTTTCCGTGCCACTCTATTACGCCAATAATCGGGAGTTTACATTTGATTCTAGCCTTCAAAAGGAAGATATTGGAATGCTCATAAAATACTAGAAAGCCTTAAAACTATACATAATGGCAAATAGCAAACCACCGATGCCAATATCTTAATGTCTGGCAACAGATGTCAAATGTTTCAAAAAACAAAACAAATTAACTCACCATCGGTCATTTGTGTGCTGAGTTAATTGTTTTGTTTTTTAGGGAAATTACTAGTGCTTTATTCTTCTACTTCATAATTTATGTGCATGCTTTTTAGCTGAAAGGCTCGGAGCAAATATGTGACAAGCCACAAGGAGTGACTTTCGATCAAAATTCTTGTTTCTCATAACTAAAATTGAAATAAATATGACAATGGATTATGTCATTTGGAGAGAAACATATCCGGTTTTAGTACTGCAGAATATAGAATGTATGATACCTTTGAAAAATTCTACAAATACATATTTTTATAAGTTGAAAATGGGCCTACTGAGAAATTCACATCATGTGGCATATCACGCTCTTACCCCGAGCCCTTCAATTTTGTAAAGAAATAGTTTTTCCAAAAAAAAAAATAATAATAATGTATCGTTCTTCTTATGGGGGGGGGGAACCTTTAAACGAGCTGATGTGTGCATCACATGACTTCCTTTAAAACCAATTTAAAGTTAGATAAATAAATACCTTTGTGCTGAATAGTAAAGTCAGACAAAACAACGTAAGTAGAAGCACAAATTTGTAAATTACAGCAGACACGTGTTTTGGCGTTACAGGGAACGCCTTTTTCAATGCAAAAAATAATGAGCTTATGGATGAAAAGACATATGTCTTTTCATCCATAAGCTCATTATTTTTTGCATTGAAAAAGGCGTTCCCTGTAACGCCAAAACACGTGTCTGCTGTAATTTACAAATTTGTGCTTCTACTTACGTTGTTTTGTCTGACTTTACAATTTAAAGTTCTTTCTCCATTATTGGCAACTTTACGGTGATTCAATAGTCAACTCTCTAAATATCACCAACAATGGCCAAATTTAAACCAGAAAAAAAAATGTATTTTGAGATCTGGAATTCAAATTATGTTTTTCGCAATCACGAGTGTGTGTGTGTGTGTGTGTGTGTGTGTGTGTGTGTGTGTATGTAGTTGTGTGTGTGAAGGTGTGTGCATGTAAGTGTAGGTGTGGGTGTGCAGTTGTGTATGTATGTGTGTGTAGGATATGGAAGCAACCTGGAGACGGTTTTCGCTATAGGAGCAGCATCGTGAGGCCGGTCAACGGTGTGCTGCAGAGAGAGGCAGGGAGAAAATAAAATCATAGGAATTCAAAACAGTCAAGTGAGAACAATAAGCAATGTGATTGCTCAAAGCTTGGCAATATATTGCCAACTGTTTGTATAAATTATAACACCACTTGAGCTTGCATTTAAATTAACATAGATTTCCCCGAAAAAATGTGTAAAAGCTCCCCTTGGGAGCATCCGAATGCAACCAAAAACAAAGGTGCACAACTAGATCCCACTACGAGTCTACGTACCAAATTTCAACTTTCTAGGACATACCGTTCTTGAGTTATGTGACATACATACGCACATCCGCACATACATACGTACGTACATACGGACGTCACGAGAAAAGTCGTTGTAATTATCTCGGGGAATGTGAAAATGGATATTTCAGGTGTCTATACTTTCTTAGGCATTTATCCGCGTGTGGTAGGGTTGAAAAAGAAAAAAAAACCTCATCATTAATTCGAGGGTGAGCAAAATGTAAAATAAGGCTGAATTTTGCGTGAAAATTTTTTTGCGAATACAATACTTCCTATTTTGTAAAAGGAAGTAAAAATAGAAAGATAACTTTTAGGAGAAAAATAATTGTGCACGATTCACAGTTGTAATTTATATCCATCAAATGATAAATGCATATTTTTTCCCGTATATTATCTAAATTAGGTGACAAGAAGACGAAGTGTTTGATACTGTTACAAATCCTGTAAATAGTAATTATTGTAGTAACGTAACCTGTAAATAGTTTCCCGTAATGAATATACAACCCCTTTTCATATGGCTAAAGTATACCACCCCCTATTTCCTTTTTGTTCATTGATAAAATTTGATAACGGTCTACTACTTTACAGAAGCGTGTGGAATATTTGAGAAATTTCTTTTCGGTGTCTATATAAGCCGTTAGCGATGGATAAACAGTTTAGTTTCGATTGAGGATTTCGAACTGAGAGTGTGTATTTGCTCTGTTTATAGCGAGGCATTTCGCTGTGTTGTTTTCGTATTTGGAAGTAAATACGTGTGTAAACGTTGAGTTTACGGTGTTGTGTGATAATTGCTTAATTGCTGATGAATAATTTAGCAGTTGTTGACGATCTTTCCTGTACATAGTGTAAATAAATTTCCTGTGCTTTTATCAAGAACTGTGTTTTCATTTCAAGAAAGTGGAAGTCGCACCGAATCCGTTACAATACTTTAAGCTATAGTTTTAAAAAGCTTTTTAAAATCAAAAGTTTTTTTAGTTATTAAATCACATATTAAATTTTAAAAGATATAGTTCGTAATTTTATTAGTTTCCTGTTTACTTTTTATAAGTATTTTAATAGTTTGTATTTTCGTTTGCTCAGCTTCAAAAAAGGCTTTGTTCTTTCAAAAAAGTCTTGAAAACCTACACCAGAATACAAATCTGTCGAAATTTTAATTTAAAATACTTTTATCTTTTACGAATTCGAAGAAAAATGCATTCATTTAGAGCAATTACCGAAAAGAAATCGTTTCTGGAAAAAGGAAATTTCCTTTTTTGCACGTCATTTCCGCCTCCATATTGCAACTTGGATTTCAATTACAAGGAAATTAATGCATTTTCGAAACGAAAATCTTCTGGATTTCTTATAAAAAAAGTTTAGTTCTAAACACTTAATATGCAATTAAAAACTCGTTTTTCAAAATTTAATAAAATTACGGCTACTGAATTTTAATTGCAGAGAAACTCCACATTTGCTTAGAACTTAGATGATTAAATTACTACTCATCTAAGAAGCGAGAAATTTTTGTTGTCATTTCTTTGAACTGAATGCGTGGCTAAAAGATTCTGAAAACAGTTCACACTTGAAGATAATAAAATAGTTTGTTCTTGATTAAATATATTATCGATAATAAAGAGTTGATTAGCATTTTGAGGTAGTATAGTTAAATTATCATTTCTGTGATAAAGGGTCTCTTTTTTTATGAGAAGTATAATTTATTACAAAATCTGAAATGCTCAAGTTACACATTTAAGTCTATTTAAAAAAAAACAAGACAAGGTTTGTGCCGTGTTTAAAACTTTTATCGGAAAAATTTGTGTCTTTAAGTCAAACAAATATTTTTTTTTAAGTGTTACATGAAGCATTTAACTTAGGATATTCACATGTCACGACAAACCTGGAGCTGTCAGGGAATTTTTTGTGGTTCGAGAAGTTCAGTAAAATCATTCATTTCTAAAAAATCTTGGAAAATTGATCGTGAAAACGGATTTGGAAAACCATTATATTTTTTTCATCATAAACTTGTGCTGTGAATAGACCACATAACAGAAACACAGAGGTAAAACATTCGACACAATAACTTTGATTTAATTGATTCCTAAGATGAAGTTTGGAAGTAAATTTCAAGAAATTTGCTTCCAAACTGAACTAGAGAATCTTTCGGAAGTAGACTGCGCCATTCGATTTATCGACAGAACACGAGCTGCTAGAGGTATCCTTCACTTTCATATCTTTGAGAACGGGTTGTACATGCTGCTGATGACTATATTGAAGGATAGTAAACCTTGGTGGAGGAGCATCACTTTTGTATTAGAGGTTGAAAAATGGTTACAGCAATAAAAGTTCCAATTGTTCTTATATGGAACTAACTGACAGAAACGTATTCATAATGGTCAAGCTGGGTAGCGCCAAATATAGAGCCGCCATATATACAGGCCGACGCATCAGCTTAAGTTTTGCTATTTTAGATCGGATTTTTCATTGTTGCAGAACTTGCTTTATTTAATAAACAATTCACGTGTCGCTAATAATTGCTCACAGTGAGCAATCACCAAACGCGATAACTCGCCAGAAAAGACAACCACTCAAACACACGCTCCGCCTAACTCCAGTGAATTAACCCTAAACTCTAGTATACAGCGTTAATTTTGTTCACCACTTTTTCGTTTCTTCATTCTCCTTAAATTAGTCTTATCAGTAAAACTGTTAAGATCCAGTTCGACCTTGTCGAAATATAGCATTTCCCTGCATGTCAAACATTACCCAGGAATATTTTCAAAATATCATGCCGTGGCATGCGTTTCATTGTTGATTACGTCAGGAGCATTACTCGATTATTCTAAGGCACCTATATATACGAGCCGACGCATCAGCTTAAGATTAGCCATTTTGGATCGAAGCGCGTGTTTCAGTGGTTGTCTTTTCTGGCGAGTTATCGCGTTTGGTGATTGTTCACTGTAAGCATTTATTAGCGGCATGTGAATTCTTTATTAAATACAATATTACTTGCGGCAAATTTGGCGAAATCCGAAACTTTGCTGTGGTAACCCTAGCAGTGCAACAATAAAAAATCCGATCCAAAATGGCTAAACTTAAGCTGATGCATCGGCCTACCTTTATAGCGGCTCTAGGTCATTCGCTATTATATATACGAGGATATCTGAAATATGAAACAGAACTAAGAATCTTTACGTCAATGTGAAATTTTAAATTTTAGTGGACTCGCGCGACAACGCGATCCTATTTACACGAAATGTACATAGAAGCAAGATTTTCTCGAGTAATGAATTTTGGAGCTAACGCGAATTCTTCACTCCGTAACAGGAAAAATTTCGGGTGGGAATCGTGGGGCTTAAGAATAACCTTCTTTACTGGTTACTAAATATTAGTTTCGTGAATGAACTTTCCCTTTAGCATCACTGAAAGCGGAAGTTCCCCAACCGAAACATCGCTTTGTTGATTTATAAATCACCACTACGCACCTTTTTTATTCTAAACAGTTGATGAAGTATAATTTTACGTAAGCGGCTGTTTATCTAAAGTTACAACTAAGGAAATCGTATTTCCCCCCCCCCCTCTTTTCCACAACGCGAAATTTCAACCTACGCTAGGAGTCTTGGAACGCATCCCTCGCGTAAGTTGAGATTCTACCGTATATGCAGATGACATCTGACATGGATACCAAAAGCTTTTTATTCAACTAGTAAATTTGCAAGAAACGGAAAAATTTCCGTGCTCAACACTTCTCTAACATGTAATACTTGTTGTTAGCTGGCCAAGGCAGTTCAATATAATCCTCTTCCATAACATTTGCAGTAGCTTCCATATTAGGTGGATATTTTGGCACAATAATCTCATTGGCATCTAATGTATTGATCCACGGGACATTTTCAGCTGCCAGAAAACATAAACGCGGCATGGGTGAAAATATACTATGTTTTAAGGGGGGGGGCATGTACTTTCCCCACAGTTTAGCAGGATATTAGCACATGGAAACCGATTTCAGTACAGATCAGAATTATTAAAATTTGACATTTTTAATTACTTATTCATTAAAGGCTGTCAAAGAAATGTTTTTACATTTTTGCGATGAAAAAAGTACTAAAAGCAAGGAAGTTCTAGTTTCTAAAGGGGGGGGGGGGCTTGAGCCCCTACTTGCGTTCTATATGGGCGCCCATGAAACGAGGTAATAGATTGGCAGTTATCGCTTATTCTTTTCTTCCAAATCTGATTGGTGCAAGTTTTACCTCGCGTAAGACTTGCACCAGCCAGATTCGTTTGAAACCTCGTTTCCTTCTTCTTCTTTTTTTTTTTTTGAAACTTTATTTAAAAGTAGTTTCCAGAAATCGCTACAAACTAACTACTAAAAAATGTAGCTACTACAATAGCGTCGCTACTTGTAGCGCGTTACTTCCAACCACTGCTCAATTTTCTTATAAAGCTTTTAACCCAAGTCGAGTAAAAAACAATTTTTCGATGTGAAAATCAGAAGGCGGGTGCCGAAGGAGGCTCGTCTATATACTACTAAAACTTGTTTGTGCCTGTCTTCGTGGACCACTGAAAGTTGAGAGTCGAACAAGGAGCCAATTGTTTCTAAATTTTGCAAGGAACTCTGTTCATTCGGTCTCATTTTTGTGCGCCTTTTTAAACTTAGATATTAATTAAAATATTAATTATTTCCTAACTTACGTATTATCTGCAACGCACAGGGTTGAAGACCTTAAACAACACTACGAGTGAAGACGGTGGTTGGCGAGCGAGGAAAACAGGGTGCGGAGCCCCTTAGTAGTACTTAAACGAGCTGATGTGTGCATCACATGACTTCCTTTCGCGCCAATTTAATGATAATAGTTATAGATGCCTTCGAGTAAGCAAAGAAACACTTGAAATATTTTTGCCCCAAGTTTCTTGCGAACTGAAGCAAAAAAAAAAAAAAAAAAATGTTTTATACAGGTTAATTTTTTCAGTATTGGACATTTTAATGTGATTCAATGGTTAACTCACTAAATATCACCAATAGTGGCCGAAATCAGACCAATTTTATTTTTAAAAAAAACGGCAAATTTTTTTTGTCGCGACCAAAAGACTGGCGGTATATCGCCAAGTGCCCGCCGAATTATAACACCAATTGAGTTGCATCGAAATTAACAATGATTTCCACCCAAAAAGGGGCAAAAGACCCCTTTCGAAACTGCCGAATGCAACCAAAACGGAAGATGCACAACTAGACTTCACTAGGAGTCCACGTACCAAATTTCAACTTTCTAGGACGTTCCGTTTTTGAGTTATGCGTTGCCAAAATGGATATTTCGGGTGTCTATACGTTCTTAGACATATATCCACGTGTGGACGGGTTGAAAAAAAAAACCACCTCAACATTCATTCGGGGGCGAGCAAAATGGAAATTAAGGCCTATTTTTGGGTCAAAGTTTTTTCGTGAATGCAATACTTCCTTTACTTTGTAAAATGAAGTAAAAAGAGTTGGCGAGTTAGAAAACTGGATCAAAATTACCCTGACTGGCTACTTTGTTGCTTATCGTTATACGATCGAATGGATCATAAGGATCGAAACAATTGAGATAGGAATTGCGTTCTTTCCGAAATTTTAAAAAGTATTTTTTCTGAAAGAGCATGCTTAAAAACGTAGGTTTTAACCATTTCTTAAACTGATTTGACGAAGTTTAGCATTAAAAAAAATATTTTAATCATTGCGCAGATTCAATTTTATTTTTTACGCTTCTGCTCATGACATCACAAGTGATGAAATGCCTTTCACTGATGTCATTGCAGAGCACAATATTTAGGCATTAAATTAAGATAAAAATATATCATAGCACAATAATACTAATTAATTTCATGTTTGCTTCAGAAAACCTTCATTCAAAATTGTCATTATGATTGCTATTGATATTACTGCTTAATGGCAACCTTTTTTTTACAACAATGCTTAAAAATTCAGCACGCCAATGGAGTAGCGTGCCAAAGTATATCACTTGTAACGTCATAAAGACCACGCTTTATTTCCCAAATCGAACATGGTGAAAAATAACTATTGGTAGAAAAAAAGTTTTTTTTGGCTCCAAGTCAGTTTTCATTGTTTATTTTATCAATTTCAGTGACAAAAAGTAGTACTTTTGATTGAAAGAAGCAACCCCATTTCGAAAAATAAATAATTAAATATCATAATTAGTACTAAAAGCTTTTGAAAATTATTTTTCACTGCCAATTGTACATGAAACTTTGCCTTCAGAACCTCGAAAAAGCTACACAATAGATGTTCATATTCGTTCTTCGATGCAAGCGTCCCGGACGATAAGACAAAATCACAATACCGAGGCAACGCAAAGACTTAAATTCCATCACAAAAGCAGACGGAATGTGGGAAAAAAAGAAAAGCGCACAAAAAGTGACGTCTTACGCAAATAAGAGCGAAAAAAAAGAACCTTGGAAAGTATAAGACAAATTTTATTTTTTCTCCACTTCTGTTTGACTCAAGTGGCTGACAGTTTCGTCGCTCTTCGCGCCGATCGATGAAAAAAGATCTTCGTCGAATACTTTTTGCAAAGTATGTTTGTGTCGTCCTGATCAATAATAAGGATGAATCAATTTTAATTCCCATCGGGACTTCCTTGACTTTATCCACGGTTCCGAGCACACAAGTTCGGATAAATACCAGATTCGTGCGCTTTATTTTTTTTTCTTTCAATTTTGTGGTGGAAGCCGATTATTTAATTGCTGAGTTGCCTGGCTGAACAGAAGTGAAGTGATTGCTTCGTCTTAGAAATTCTGGAATAATAGGTTTTTCTTGTTTCAAAACCTCAACGGAATTATTTTTTTTCTTCATTAAATTCTTTAATTAGAAATAAAATTAAATAGCATCCTTGTTTCTAGATTTTTCCGTTTTTTGTTGAGCCGCAAAAAAACGAAGATCTTATTTTATTACACTGAGTGATTCAAAAAGAATGGTAAGGTTTCTGACGCTTATATTTCTAAGAGTAAAAATGGCACCAACGCGAAATTATTTTTACGTGCAATACAACCTTGTTTATCCGAACTAACTGGAACCAAAGACGGATACAAGAGAGGGACAATCGCTCTCTTCTTGAGCCGAGAGCCGAGATGAAGAAACTATCCTTCGGCATATTCCAAAAACGTACTTTTAGACGATCTTCAATAATATTACGAAATAGAGGGCTCTTCCTCGGAATTTTTTCCAAATTGTAGTCTTGAAAGCGTAATTGTAGTTTCAGAGGTAAGGATCGGAACTTTGTGTAGGAAGTTTTTCGAAGTTCCAAAAACACGATTTTAGACAATCTTAGATTTTATAAATCTTCCCCGGAAAGTTTTTAAAATTGAAATCCAAAGAAGTCACATATTGGACATCTTTGATGACGTCAAGGTAAGGGATAGGGTACGGTGCACTCCTCAAACATTTTTAGAAATGGAAATTAAAAAAAAAAAAAACCTTAATTTGAGACAATTTTCCATGGGCGCAAGTTTGGGAATATAAAAATCTGAAATCAATCGCCCCTTCCTTGAATAGTCTGCATCTGACCTTGACTTGCGCAAAAGGAAATCCGGATAATCGAAAATCCAGATATTCCGGTTAAAATGAGAAATAAGCAAAACATATTCTTAAATAACCAGACTTTTCTTTTATTACAACAAAGAGCGATGCTTGCGGTTGTAAGAATCGCTCTTTGTCTTCTTCTATACATATAATAAAATAAGATGTTTGTGTGTGTGTGTGTGTGTGTGTGTGTGTGTGTGGCGCGCATCCCGGGAAAACAGTAAGGCCTAGAAAGATGAAATTTGGTATACAGGTGTAGTTTTTACTGAAGTTGTGCACCTCGGGCTTCGATTTTTTATATTTTAATTAGAAAAAAAGTTATTTAATGTTTTATGCGATTTTTAGCACTTTTTAGTACTTTTAACCTCACAGACCCCGAACCAATAACGCCAGACAAATGTTTTTTGTACTATAGTGTCGGAAATTTAATTTTAAATATGATGAACCAAAAAATTTTGAAAATAGAGCAATTTTGTATTTTTTATGAATTTTTGAAAAACCTTTATTTTGCATTTTTTTCTGGGTTTAATTTTTTTCTAAACGCATCCCGTGAAAAATATAATAGCCTTTTTTCTGCAATTTTACTATGTAGTAGACGGAACATTTCGTCCTCTACAAAAAAAAATTTTTCGAAAATATTCAAAAGTTTTTTTTTACAATTTTTTAAAGGCAGAACGAAGATTTGAGCTATTGCTTCATCGAAGATCTGCTGTCGCTGACCGCTTAGAATATGACGTAACAAACCCACGTGATGTAACTGAAGTACGTAACTTGCTTTTTTCTTTTATTCCTTTCGAAGGATTCATTCGCTTTTTTTTCTTTCCAGGTATTTCATTTGTTTCTCCCCCCCACCCCCCGGATGTTTTGCTAAACATTCGATTTCGGTTAATCAGAGGGACCAAATCGGATCGTTTTGGTCCCAGTCACTTTTTTTTTTAAATTTCAATAAAAAAAATGATTTTTATACTTTGGCAAACTCCGGGTACCACAGAGACACCAATTTTTTGTGCTATTCTAATTATTAAGTAAGCGCCGTTTTTTTGCATGATTTTCTTTTTGTTAGGGAATAAGATTGGAGGTTAGATCAAAATAAATAAAGATAGATGAGAAAATTTAGAGATAGATCGAATAGGTAGATAGATATACAGTGTACAAAAAATGTTTTTTTTTCGAATTAATACTTCTTTCTTTGAAAAAAAGATTGTTAATTACTATCAGAGGTAAATTTGCATGGATCTAGAGAAAGATAAATTTACAGGTCGATGTACAGTGAGAGATAGACAGACCCGTTATTTAAAGAACAACAACGGGGGGGGGGGGGGGCACCGCTGCGATTTGAAAACATAATGCTTTCACATAAAAATGCACGCGATTTTTGTTATTTTACGACTTCTTGGCGTAAAATGGTGAATGACATGTAAGCCAAACGGCCGCCGTAAACGGCTGCTTGTTTATAAATAATAAAAAAAGATTGTTAATTACTGTCAGAGGTAGATACGCATAGATCGTATAGATAGATAGATAGATAAATGGACAAGTGCAGAGGTCGATATAGTAGATGGACAGCAAGAAAGAGACATGCCCGTCATTTAAGGAACTTCAACGGGGTGTCAACGTCCCCCCTCCCACACACACCATGACTTTGAGAAAACAATGCTTTTAAGTAAAAGTGGAAGTGTTTCTTGTTCCTTTTCGACAAAATTTGCATGAAGAGCAATCCGTTTGTCCCCTTACCCTCGTTTAAAAATATTCTAAACGACGGAACTGGAGAAAGATCTAGAAAATATTTTATTAAAATTAATAATGATATAGATATAGATCGATTGATACCGCCACGAAACTTATTTAAGCAGCCGCCGAAGGCTGCAACATTGGCGTAAAAAGGCAGATGATAATATTGATATATAGAGAAAAACATTGATTAATACCGTCGCTAAATTGTCTAAGCAGCCGCCGAAGGCGGCAACCCTGGCGTAAAAAAGCGGACCAGCTGGTCGCCGAAGGCGGCTAGTTGTGTAATAAAAGAAAAACTGTGGTGCTTTTTTCAGCTGCGGTGGTGACGTACTGACAGTCCAAGTTTGCCATATTATTAGATGACTATAATTTATTGTACGACCTATGTGGGAGTTGTACATTAAATCAACATTAAAAGCGAATATTTCGAGAATTCATGATTCCGTTCCTGCAATCGTAATTTAGAGTTTTTATTAAAGGAAATTTTTTTAAAATCTACAAATTTGATCCGGATAAACCAAGGATCTGGATAAACGGGAACCGGATAAAAAAGGTTCTACAAGTCTCAAATTGTTCTAAAGTTTATATGTGTCCTCCTCTTGTTGTCTTAACGATGTCACTTAAAATCCTACCATACACGTTGCAGTATGAACGCAGTCACAGAAGTAATTTCTACAGTGATCCAATTTTTCACTTCGTCAGGATTAGCAGGTAAAGAGGGCATATGCTTAGTATCCTTTTCATATTCCCACAAGAGAAATTTCACATGTAGTTTGGTCTTGTAACCAAGATGTTGAGGGGAGGGGGCAACCATAAAGTGCTAAATCACCTCTCTCTTGATCGGCATTTTCTTCACTAATCCTCATATATATATATAATAGCCAATGATCGAATAACGCTGACGTCATCAACAATGAAGCTCGCACCATGGCATGATAATTTGATAATTGACATGCAGGGAAACGCTTTATTTTGACAGGGCTGAACTGGATCTGGTAAGTTAACTGCGTTACTGGTAAGACTGTCATTTTAGGAGAATGAAGAAACGCGAAAATGGTCAACAAAGAACGCTATCTACTGGAGTTTAGGATTAACGACCCACTGGATTTAGGGTTAAAATTTCAACTTTCAAAACATCACCAAACAGGCAATGGCTTCGTTCAACTGCAGAAGCAATTTTCACCCGTCATACCTTGACGGGCAACTTTCTAGTTAAATAATAAACAAAAAGTGGGACGCATAACGATAACACGGAGAGACATCTAGCGGTAAAGAATTGAAAATTTTAAAGTCGCTATTTCATTAAAGCTTCACTTTATTCAAACTGTTAGTCCATTCAAAAATCAGTAGACTTATAAGACTTCACTATGCTTTTTGAATCATCCTCCATTTCCATCATAACATTTACTAAGGAAGTCATTACAAATTTCTGTGTTGCAAGTATGGTTTTTAAATAGGCGCTGAGTTTTATTTTGGTGATATTTTCCTACTAATATTGGTGTAGTTGACGAATTGTTTTAAAGAAATTTATGTTTTCCGTTGAAACAAAAGTACTTCGCAGTTAAAAATACGCTAAACGTAAATTTTTCTCCACGTAAACTGCGCAAAATATTGCACCTTTTTGACGTGAGACTGTGGAACAAAATTCAAACTACAAATATTCATTGAAATAAAAATATTTATTTTTAAAATGCCATAGTATCAATTTTCTCAAGAATTGGTTTACTCCCACTGCCGACGCTAGAATTAAACCTGACATTTAAAGTTCCCTTTAAGATTTTTGAAACAATATCTGTTTTCGATCCAGCTAAATCCATTGTAAAAAAATATAAATAAATCTATTGAATGCCTTTTTCTTTTCTCGTCACTTTTGTTCGCATGAAATGAAATACAATATTTTTCTTGAGGCAGTCGTTAAAACAATTTCCCGCCTACAATTGTTTGCCGCCAACTAGTGTCTTTTTAAATGAACTTTTTAAAGACAAACTCAATGACTCTACTGGTGGCGTTTGTATTACTTTGTTTTCAGTTTAGTAGCTCTATTCATAATTTTTTTCACGTATTCTGAATAAAGAAAGCCTTGAAATATAGTTAGCCGACTTTGTTTTCCGATGGAAGGTCACAGGAGGTCGCCGTGACCTCGCCAAAATGTCCTGTTTGGTATATTTTGTCTGGTGATTCAGCAAAGTTGGGGACAACATTTCTTTAAACGTGTATGTATGTGTGTGTGTGTGTGTGATGTAACTATTGTCGCCTCTCATTAGATGCAGGTATGTGAATATGCTCGAGCTATTTCTTCTTGAAAAGTACAACAACCTTTTACAGATCACAACTCTGACTCTCTAATTATCTTCCAGTTCACCCTATTGGTTATGACGGTTCTTAAACGGTTTGCTCCCACAGTGGCGGAGCGAGAATATTTTCAACGGGGGGGGGGGGTCATTTAAAATTTTTCGAAATTAAAGACCGAAAAGTGCAATTTTGGCCCTTGCATGTGTGTCCATAAATATAATTTTCCTTCTTCGGGGGGGGGGGGGGTATGATTCACTTATACTACCTTGACTACACCACTGGACTTCCATTTGTTTAAGGTCTTTTTCAATATCGTCCAACCATCGTGTTATTTAATTCGGTAAAATTCGGTGTTTCATTCAGCAAATTGAGAATTGTTCTTTTTTCAAAAATATAAATTCGGGTAGCTCCTACTTGTTACTCTTTCTGTTGAGTTAAGAAGAACAACAACAGTAGGCTACTTTGTAGACCTACAAGAAAGTCATGAGTGTGGGTGGGGGGGGGGGCTGGTCATAAAATACTTTTATTTTTGTACTTTTAAATGTTAAAATTTGATTTTTTATTTTTGCGCTAACTTTGTAAATTTGTGTTTCAACTTAAATAAATTGAGCTGTACATAAAATTAGTTTGTTTATTTTTCTATTTATTATTTTTTTTACTTATTATTCTTTAATTCTGCCATTCCACGGAAAACGGTCATTTTGCCCCGCAAGTGACGCTTTACGTATTTCATCAAAATTATTTTCTTAAAAAGAAAATGAACAAAATTTTGTTGCTCAAAAAATCCCAACCTGTGTAATCTCTTAAAGCAAAGGATTTTGTCATTACCTTTTACATTATTACTTTTCAATGAAACATTTGAGTTCTCACGTGCGGGGGAAAAATGTCTAGTTTTTCTTGGAATTGCCCTATACATAAACTTTTTCAACGGTTTAAAATATTATTTTTCTAGAAAAGGTACATGTTTCTGTTATATTAAATCTCAGCTTTCAAACACAAAACCTACAATTTGTCTGGTCATTGCCATATTAATATAGCAAAAATATGAACTAATTCAAACAGAAAATTACAAGACGTTGACTTTAAATGTCCCGCACATGACGCATGTAAATGAACTAAATTTTTAACAACAAAATTATTTAATAAAAATATATAGATTTTTCAAGAGTATTTTTGTGCCAAATGTGAAGATTAAAAAATGTGATTAAAGTATTAAGATTTGTAATAAAATATTGGTGAAACTATAATTTGTGATTGTCCCTAACGTGGCGGGAGAATGCCCCAGCTACGTTTCCAGGACAATCTGATTTCAATATTATAATGTAAATGAATGTAATGAAAACGTTTAATCGTTTCAATATCAATTAGGTTTTTTTTTTTTTCTGATAAAAATTATTTTCAGGAGTAACCTTATCTAATTAAACTTGTTTACTGGATTTTGTAAAAATAGCAAAACAAAAATACTTTCGTTTTCTTATGCACTTTATTTTGTTTTCACACATAGTCTTAAAAAATATCTGCACTTCGAGAAAATACTCTTTCTATTTTGGGTGTATTTGCTAAATAGTTGTTTGAATACATTAATTCAGTTTTATTTTCGTTTATTAGGAAAAGCAAAAGATTTTTCATTAATGTGATGTGTACTTCGAGTTTAATCCTTCAAACATAATCAATAAAGCAAAATTATTTCCAAGCCTAGATTTTAGTTTATATATGAAAACTAAAATTTATGCCAAAAAAAAAAGGGCATTTGATGATGAAGCGAGCAAAAAAGTTTGGAACTACGCTCTATTACTATAATTACTCATCATTGTTTTTGCTTATAGCGTGCACAATGCATTAAAGAAATAGGTTTTATAAAAGTTGAAAAAGATATATCAGCTCAAGGTAATTAAGTCTAATTATGGAAAATATGTTTGAATATTTTTTGTTCGCTTATAACTTCAGAATAGAATAAACACTATTTAAATCAGCCACCCTTAGAATTATTAGTAAAACTTTGACTCGTGAAATTTAATGGCAGCCTATTTTTAGCTAATTATTTTAGCTTATGTTCCCTAACAAGAAGGATATGTTTTGAAATTTTAAATTAATGAAACATAGAATAGTTTTTGCTTTAAATTAGGGTTTTTATTTTTATTTCTTCATTCAACCATTTTTAAAATCATTTGTTATGAAGACTGAAAAGGAACTTTTCCTTCAGATTCTCTAAATTTTTAGCAAGTCTCTCTTTTTTTTACTAATGATGTAATTACATAAGCAATGAACATTTTTTTTTTTTTGCCAACTAGTGTTAAAATTTTAGATTGTTAAAAATTTTTCGGCTATGAACCAAAATGTTTGAGATAGCATTTTGGATATCAGCCAAAATGTTATGTTTTTCTATCACATAACGACTGTAACAAAGAGAAATTAGATTGTGTTGTGTCGGGTGAGTTTATTATAGCGATTGTTACCAGAAAAAGGCATGATTCTGAAACATGACTATGCAAGACTACACAGCTCAAAACAAACCCTTGTAAATTTGCATACTTACCCATCATACTTCCCGACATTACGCCATTTAATTTCCCATTAGTCCAATTGTTAACTGACAAAACATCTGAGAAAATGGCTGATATCCAAAATACCACTTCCAGACGCTTTTATCCAGAACTAACTGATTTTGATGCATTCTGGTTTGAAGATTCACATACCAGAGCA
Organism: Uloborus diversus; assembly: GCF_026930045.1. Classification (NCBI taxonomy): domain Eukaryota; kingdom Metazoa; phylum Arthropoda; class Arachnida; order Araneae; family Uloboridae; genus Uloborus; species Uloborus diversus. Next base: position 112,428,235 of record NC_072736.1, read on the forward strand.
AAAAAGTTAATAATTTCATAATTTACATCATTCATTAAAAATAAAGATTGTTGAAAATTAGTTCGTTTGAAAAAGGGTCATATATTACGTTCCGCATCAAGAGCAATGGCGCCCCTCCCCTAATTGCTATTAATCTGCTTCCTCCCCCCAAAAAGAGAAAAATACACTAGAATCTCATCATCCCCAAATGCAATGGCACACTCCTGAAGTAAATGTTTCACCTGATGGGTTTCAAATCAGCTTAGTCAAGGATTAATTAATTGTAGTATACCGTGAGATCACGTGGTTTGTCTGACATGCGGTGCTTTCACAAACTGCTCGAATGTCTTTGTTTTCATGAATAACCTTGCAACAATACACCTAACGCTAATAAGAAAATAATCAGAACTACCTACCAAAATTGTGTATCTAGCATTTATGAAGAATTTCACGGGAAAAAATCTGAATGACTTAAATAAAAGTAAGTCCTTTACTTCGTTATTTGCGCTAATTCAGGGGCGGACTGGTCCGCGGGCCCGTGGGTCAGCGCACCCTCGAACCTGTGCACCTTTGTCTCTTTTTTTTGTACCCTCGAACTTATGCTCCTTTTGTTTGTTTTTTTCTGAGCACCCGAACCAGTGCGTCTTTTGTTTTTCCTACACGTTCGAACCTGTGCGACTTTTTTTGCGTCCTCAAACTGTGCACCTTCCTTTTTTTTTTTTTTTGCTCCCCCGAACCTGTGTTTCCTTTGGGAGTCAAGGTTGCCGCCCTCTTAGGGGATTCAGTGTGTTCCTGCGCAAGAGGCATGCAATTTTGTTCCGAACGACGTTGAGTCATTTCTTTTTCTTATTTATAGGTAACTGTACTTTCAGGATTTTTAAATTCTACAGTTAAGTGTAACCACCATCCATAGATTACTGCAAAATTAAATTTATTTAAATTCAATAATAAAATTTATCTAACAAAATCAAATTTTTTCTAGAATGAAAAAAAAATAATGCAAAAACGCCATTTGGAAACACACTCTTCCGTAGACTTAACGTTCTGAAGTAAAATGCCTTGATTCGCTTGCAACGTATTGCCTCCCCCTCCCCTTCCGTGATGAGTTCCCGTACGTAAACACACCTTAGTGTGCGCTTGTTTCTCCAAGAAAATATTTCAAAACTTTTTTTCCTTGAAGAACTTATAACAGCAACTTCTTCTACACTGTTAAAATTCAGAAATAATTTAATATAAATTTCACTGTAAACTGGAGCGTTTATAGTACAAAGAGAAATTCACAGTTAATTCTATCTCAAAAATTATACGATTGCTGGTTCCAACTAATGTATGCGATGATTAATGGTGCGAAACATTTATTTCACCTTTAAATAAGTATAGTGGCCAGTAGCGACGTTCATCGTTCAAAGAGAATGTAGGTCCAAACTAGGAATGCGTCGAATTAACCGATTAATTGGTAGTTGATAATCGGCCGATTAATTGGTTAAGCCGGTTAATGATCGTAATGATTTTTTTTAATACTGTCAATTACTCCATTCTTTTTCGCTCGTAATTTCGACTTTACAACTGTACTGTAGAAGTAGGTAATGAATTATTTCCGAGAGAAGGTTTGTTTTTCCCCATATTTTTCTCTATATTTTTATTGTTTACAAAAGTATTCATCATATTTTCTTCTTGAAGATATGCTTAAAAAACAGTATTGCCCCACATTCCCCTACGAAGCGCTTCAGTTTTTAATGATATTATTAACTGCGATAATTTAAATTGTGATTAAGTGTTCATTTACTGGTTAGGCAATTCTAATCATGGACAAATTGAAGAATATTTTTAAACATTGGAAGCTGAAAAAAAGCGATTAACTTATACATTTATTTATTACTTAAGTTTGTGGGCAAAAAAAAAATGTAGAAAATATCTGTTTAAAAGATCTGTAGCTGACAAGTTATTATCCGAAAATAATAATGAAAAAAAAAAGGAACTTCAAAAACTTTCTTGCCTTCATTTGAAAAAAAAAATTAAAATAAAACCACCTGCAGTTGAAGCTGGATTTTTGATAGATTGCAGCTCGTACATACAGGGTTAGCATAAAAGAATATCCCGGTTTTAAAAATTTATATTTCATAAACTATTATACTTACCACTATAAATGATACATAAAAATAAAGAAAAGCTGTGAAAGTTTTTTTTTTCGCTTTTTTTTTTTTTTTTGCACGCAACTATTAAAACGAGCCAGAAATTCCTTTCGGAAGGGGCTTTTTGGTCCCAGCAGCCATTACACGTGTCTTCACTACTCTATTAGGATTGGCAACAATGTTAAAATATAAAACCTCTGGAGTGTTTTTACTCCCGAACGGGGGGGGGGTTGGGTTAAAAACATCCCCACCCCCCAAACACTCCAACTTCACTTCGCTGCGCCACTGACGTTCCCAAACGCTGGATTGGCCGTGCAGGTGATGATGATTTTCACTTTATGCGTTGGCCGGTCAGATCCCCAAACCTAACCCCATGTGATTTTTTTTATGGGGTGTCGTCAAAGACAGTGTTAATACACCACCATTGCGAACAACCTTGCAAGAACTGAAAGCTCGCATATGTGTAGCATTACGAAAAATTGGCAGTGAAACACTCCAAAATTTGTAATATAAATGTATGCACGTTATTAAAGGTGCACACATCGAGCATTTGTGAGTGAAAAAAAAACTTCTGCAGTTTATCTTTATTTTTATGTATCATTTATAGTACTAAGTAAAATAGATTATGAAACATAAATTTTTAAAATCGGGATATTCTTTTATGCTAACTCTGTATAGTAAGCTTACTCCAGGTAGTATTAAGGGGCAACTACTACCCCTGCTAATTTCTGATTTTATTCTTTTTGGAAAAAAAACCCCCACGATTTTCACCCTCTGTTTTCAGTACATACGTAAACTATGTCTGGAATTTCTATTTATAGTATATTGTTAGACACTTTCTGCTATCAGTTTCATCGAAAAAATATGTTTTTGAAAATTTTGGGATATCGCTTTTTAGTAACAAGCTTCGGAAAGTTTCACAGAATTCCTTACTAAAACAACGATGAATTTCCAGGAATATTCTACAATCGTTTAGAAAACAAAGGAAACGAAAAGGAAATCTAAGTTGCTCTAGTACAGTTTCCTCGTGCGAGGTTATTTACTAAGCGAGTATAAACGACCGCGTCGCAAAGGCTTGCAGAAATTTCAACACTATTTGAAGAAAAAAAAAGATCGTTCTTTTTTTCTTTTACTCCTAATTTCTTTCCCATTCCTGTTGGTGCTTTTCGGCGAGATAAAATAAACTTAAGCTCAGTTTTGCACTTTCACACCAAAATCCTCATATATATATATATATATATATATATATATATATATATATATATATATATATATATATATATATATATATATATATATATAATAGCGAATGATCGAGTAACCCTCCTGACGTCATCAGCAATGAAACTCGCCCCACGACATGATAATTTGATAATGTTTTTTGGTAATGTTTGACATGGGCAGGGAAATGCTTTCTGTTGTCAAGGCTGAACTCAATCCGGTCACCTAACTGTTTTACTGGCAAAACTGTAATTTTAAGAGAATGAAGAAACGAAAAAGTGGTCAGCAATGAACGCTATCTACTGGAGTTAGGGTTCTAATTTCAACGATCAAAATATCACCAAACAGGTAATTGCTTCGTTTAAATATAGAAGCAGTTTTTACCCGTCATACCTTAAAGGGCGATCTTCTAGTTTTTTTTTTTTTTTTAATAAAATGTTTTGATTCTCTTGACTATTTTAAAATCACTTGCATGAACAAGGATACAAACATTCACGATAGCGTATCCAAGAAACGCACGAGACTTTTTGAATTGTAGGTAGTTAAAACACAATTTTGAATTTAACTTTTTTTTTTCAAGAGTGAAAAAAACCATCTACTCCGTTTATCCTTACATTTTTGATAATGGTTTTTTCCCCTTTACTGTTGAATTGAAAAAGTTTCCTCCAGGACAAGATAATCGATTTTGTTAAGCTATTTTGGGCGTGAAAAATGGAAAATTTTCTCTATCATAACAAATACGGCTCATTATGTTGCTTCAACTTATTATACGAAAAGTAATTTTTAATGAGTGTGTAAATAGTCCTCATTGAAAATGATCACCAAAGAGAAGGAACATTATTTTTGCTTTTTTTTAAAGTTATTTCAGTAATGGTTTCTGTAGTACCATTTGCAGCATAAAAATAGCAACAGTAACTTTTTCTGGCGATTTGGCGATAAAAGTAGTATTTCTTTTAACCATTTTTTTTTTAAACTTTTTTTTTTTTTTTGCTTTACACTTTTTCAAGTAAATCTACAAGAAAAGAAGATTCCTAAAATACGTTCCTAGCACAAATACGAAGCATTTTCATGAAACCTGTGAAACTATGTGGAACCAATCTAATGTTTTCGAACGGTATTTATAGCATACACTTTAGCAGTTTTAAAACATTTAATGCACAATAGGGTAAAAACACCGAATATGTGGAAAATTTTGATTTCGTCACTTACAACTAACATGATTAAGGGAAAAATAGCAAAAATTAATTTGAATTTTGACATCTTGAATTCAAATTATGTTTTTCGCAATCACGTGTTTTTTTGCGTATGTGCAGGCATGTGTGTGTGTGAGTGTGTGCGTGTGTAGGTGAGTGTTTGTGTCTGTGTGCAGGCGTGTGTGTATGTGTGTGTGTAGGCGTGTGTGTATGAGTGTGTGTAGGCGTGTGTGTATGTGTGTGTGTAGGCGTGTGTGTATGTGCGTGTGTAGGCGTGTTTTTGTGTCTGTGAGCAGGCATGAGTGTGTGGGTATGTGTGTGTGTGTATATGTGTTTATGTGTGTGTGTAGGCCTGCGTGTGTGTATATGTGTTTATGTGTGTGTGTGTAGGCATGCGTGTGTGTATGTATGCGTGTGGAGGATATGAACGCAACCTGGAGGCTGTTTTCGCTAGAGGAGCAGCACCGTGAGGCCGGTCGACGGTGGTGCCGCAGAGGGAGACGGCGGGAAAATAAAATCATAGCACGCCAAAAACAGTCAAGTGAGAACAATAAGCAATCGTGATTGCTAAATAATATTCAACTTCAAATACAATTCAGGATTCGTTGATCAGGATCTTTTCAGTTTAAATGCTTTAACTGAAAATTATAGCTGGTACAAATATTTCCTTTTTTTTTTACACAGGATGTCTCCTATTATAGGGTACCATAAATATAACACTAGAAAACATCGGTATTTCAGTAATTAATTATTTGCACTTCAAGCAAATGATATTATTTTTTTTCATTACCCGCACAGTCTATCTGAGCTTGTTTGAGTGGTTTTTGACACTAAATCCACTGTTATACCCCCTGATCTTTTGAAATAACCCTGCGCAAAACTCGTTGCTAGATATACACACACCACTTTGATTTTCAAGTCTTAAATCACTTGGCACTACATCAGTATTTTTTGCACACTGTAAAGAAGCTTCTTATTTTAAATCGCTTAAAATTGAAAGTTCTTCTTCTTTTTCTAAGCTGATTATAAAATAACTTCCATTTTGAAAATAAGAATGTATCAGCAAGGAAACCTTACACATAGTGAAACCTTATAGCTGTTTTCATTCTAAAGCGAAAACTCTTTGATTTGCATTGTACCTTGAATGTTTTTCTCATAAAGATAATGAGAAATATTTTCTTACACTTCTTACTTTAAGTTGATGCTGAATTCCCTTTAGAATAGTACCTTTAATGAACTATTCAACTATTAACCAAAAAATGTAAAAAAGTTATTTATTTTAGTAGCTTATGTGTTCTGCTGCATGTTACATAGAACGCAGAAATTTTAGTTTCTGGTTTCAAAACAAATGTTAGAAATATTTTATTGGTTACTTTAAGTTATGTATCGAAACAATATTACTTCTAGAGCCTACAGGTTTTTTCAGAACTGAAAAATTTTCATTTTTGACTGAATTATAAGGAAAACAAAAAGTACTAGGCGGCCGTTTTCTTCGTTCCGCCATTTTGAATAGAAGCTCACATGGGAACTTAGGGGACTTTTCAGGTAATTATAAATTTGTGATGCATCGACCCTATTTTTGGCCTAAATTTACTGGGCTATATGCATAAATATAAAATTTGAAACATTATCCCTCTGTTTTTTCTTACTTTTCTATCACTTCAAATTATTACAAATACGCCATTGACGTCTAAACAAAAGTCCCTAAATGCTCAGATTTTAAGAGATCTGATCCCAGCGAGCAGCGATTCAGACCGACTTAACGTTACATTCTATCTAGTCCTCCAGGCATCGCGAGCACGTCACTCCTCGCAGAAAGTAGAGTGCAACTATTTTTCTTTCCAATGGTGCTCTCTTAGAAGCCTTACTCTTCTGCAGGCCTAGGGCGATCCCTTGATTTGTCACCCATTTCTTTTACACCCCCTATAAGGTGCAAATGTCAATGTCATACTGAATTTCGACAGCCAACTTCCCACCAGAGGGGGGCACTTGTTATCTCCCGATACGAAATTACACCAGCATTTTAATTTTTCCAATAATTTTTAAAGCCAAACGAACACTCAAGGGATCCTTTAAAAGCCTCATAATCATACGCAATGGGGCTTTGACGATATAGAAAATCCAACAAGTGGCTACTTGTAGCACATTTAGAATCCGGGACCAAAGGCTTACGAGGTCAGTGCCTTACCACCTCTCCACCCAGTCGGTGGTCTGTAATTAACACGTTTTATTTCCTTGAAAATGCACCGCACACACATGTGGTTTGCTTCAGTCTTTACTCAATATCAGTGAAGAACACACCACTAAAAACGGTCTAGCTTATACACTTTCACAGATGTCTTTTCTAGGCTTCTGCCACCATTAGAAACTTTAACAAATACTAAACACAAATATATAATTTTGATACAGGATTATTCAAATATGACTAACTTTGCAGTGAATTACCGCCCTAAGCCAAGGCTAAGGCAGACATGCATAAAATACACCAGCCAGCTCAGTCATTCCATCTGAGAACTGCAGTTTCGTGCTTTTTAGCACTCATCAGCCCGGAATTGGAAGTAACTGTGCTGGAGGCGGAAAACCTCTTTAATTGTTTTGGTATTAGGGTGTATTTTATGTATGTCTGCCTTAGCCCTGGCTTAGGGCGGTAACTTACTGCAAAATACCATGCTTTGCCTTCAATCTTTGAGTTGAACCGCACCATTGCTGCGGTCACTCGTCTGTTGAGCTAATTCTACATTAGCTACCAGTTTGTTTTGACTCTCTAGGCTTCTTTAAGAGATTTTCCGCCTCCATCTCAGTTACTTCCTACTCCGGGTTGATGAGTGCTAAAAAGCACGAAACTGCAGTCTTCGGATGGAGTGACTGAGCTGGCTGATGTATTTTATGTTTGACTGTAACTGCTTAAAATTTAAATAATTATCAAATTAAAATTCCTTTACATTCTTCAGAGAAAATCTAATTAATTGAACCAAAGCAAATAATTAATCTCAACGCAAATTTGAAAGTAAATAAATTGTTTATAACATACATATGAAGCGAAAAAGAATGTTTGACGAATTTTATGTTCCTTTCCTCTATGGAACTATAAATCTCTTATTTAATATTTAAAGCCTTGCGAAGTTGCCTTTTTTATCAAGTGTAAATCGTACTAATTTATTAGCTTTTAAGTCTCATATTGTTAAAACATTGTTTCACTAAAAGAAAATATATTTTGGCTACCGCAATTAATTGTCCCGAGAGAGCTTTCAACCTTAAATGAAAATGATTGATCGCTTTTCTAATACTTTTTAGAAGTATGGAAACCCATTTTTTAAGTGCCATCTGTTAGTTCACAATCTATAACTTTATATTTGTATCAAAAAGAATTATTTTATACTGTTCAAGCATATTTCAGGTTTGAATATTTTTTAAGTGAAATGAGCGTTAACTGGTAAAAAATATTCGAGTTTTAAATAAAAAAAATTGCTTGCTTGAAAAAATCAGTATGTTTTTCGCGTTAAAATAAAGTTCAAATTTTTAAAAGGCCCATATCAAAAGTAATTCCACAGAAGGTAAAAAATTGAACGTGGAACGGATTGGCGTTTTTTAAAGCAGACAAAAAATGAAAGAGAGTGAATACTATGTACAGATAATAAGGAATGGGCGCCAGCGTCTTTTTTTTTTTTTTAATTAAATAAACGTATTTTTTATTCAAATTGAATTTTTTGTCTCATTAATCTCGAGTGAGGATTTGATTTGAAACTAGAAAACGGACCTAGTTATTTACTTTTAAGGCTACAGAGGACACTCAAACTGCTGAAAATGGAGCTAAAAAACGGAATTTTTTAAGCCTCTTTTAAATACTGTATCAGCTAGTGTATCTAGGAAAGATGTTTTTCATTCCATGCATTATTTAATGAATTAAATGTTAGTTTTGTTTTGCGCATCCGTGACCACGCCCCTTAATTTACATTTCTCAGCCACTATTGCTGTCACTATTAACGTAAAAACATAAACTTAAAATGATCCATGCCTCACAATATTTATCGGATTATAATGAAACTTTAGAAAAACATTCGGATAATATCTAGTTATAATTTCATGGATGAATTTCATTAACGACGGTTATGTAAAATTAAAAATTCAACTCTTTTGTTGTTAAAGTAACCGTATTTGCTGAAAATTTCACATAAATTTTCATTTTCGGCCAACTTTTATTAACTGTCTCATAAGACATAACATGTAATGCGTAAATTAATGTAATTATGCCTAATTATTGAAAAACAAGTGGAAATTGAAAGTTTGAAAAAAATTGTGTCGCATGAAGCAATTTGAAATTTGTGAATTTTCGTTAAAAATGTTTTTCATTTTAAATTTCTGAAAACATATTCATTCATTTTTTTGCACCAATTAAAAAAAAAATTCTTTTAGGTGTAACAAATATGCAAGAACATAAAGTTTTAGGCATCTAGATAAATTATTGAGGGGAAAAAAATGCGTCCACTGTAGATTTAAATGATTAAAAAATTTAGTTCCTTTTGAAGATAATAGTATTTTTCTCATATCTTCTTTCAATTGTGTTGTGCCATAAACGAATTGCAGCTGTCAGAAGGCAAGTAAAAGCTTCTTTCTGTGTTGAAGTAAATCTGCAGTAAGCTCCATTCGAAACGTGTGTCATTCTTTTGTCATTATCAGTTCATTATTTTATATTTTGATGAAATTGCGACATGGGTTTTAAATCGCATGCTTATCGAATGAGTTTTGACTAAAGCAGTCTAAAAGGCTTCCATAGGCCTCAAAATGGTGGAAAAAAAAGAGTGGAGAGATAGTACTTAAGGACCTAAGACATTCGCTATAATTTATTCAGTAATTTAGAAGCGAGTTTAATTTTCAAGTTGCTTTCAAGATCATGAAAGTTTTGACTTAACATCTTCAACGAAATTACCAAAAATATAGATAAACTTTTGATCTAAAATAATGCCATTTTTTTCTGTTTAATAACGTTAAAGAGCAAAATAAATAAGCCAAAAAAACCCCTCCAATAAATTAGTGTTTGTTTTGCGCGATTTTGCTTGTTAGCAAATAAAAAAGTAAGAAAGATATCGTTACCAGAATACCAAATATGTTTTTATTGATACCAAATATTTGCATAGAAAATACCTCAGTATCAGAATACATAAACATCTGTAGAAGCAAGTGAAAAAAAAAGAAACGGAATGTAGAAGAACAGTGTTTTGCGGGCAAATAATGTCAAAATGACAAAGGGAGCGAAAACAGAAATAAATAAATAAATAAATGAAGCATACGCAACTCATAAGTAAAAATGTCTGAACTAAACTAGTTATAATTATTCGTGAAAATGTTTGTTTTAAGTAAATTATTTTTTAAGTAAATGCCAAAAAAAGGGGGGTGGTTGTATGAATAATACCCTGTGCCTGTGTAAAAAAAAAGTGTTTAATCAACACTGAAAAATCTCAGAGAAAACATATAAACGGAACGCATACAAATCTGGGAAGAACCTTTTTCAAGATATCGCAGGCTTTACTTTTATCTTTTGTATTTTAACTTATTGTAGGTTCTGTGTATAAAGCAAATTTACTGTATATAAAAATAATGTAACAACAATGCAGTATAATCAACAGACGCAATAAAAACTGTTGTATTTTTCAGATAAACTCACTCCAAAACACTTGCACAAACACCACTAAACTTTGCAAAACTTCCTTTCACACTATCAAAACTTTCTTCCAAAAATTAAAACCCAAATTTGCTTTCATCTCACTAATAAATTGCTGAATTGAAGCAATGCTTCAAAATGCATCTATAGCGGGTAATTAATCTGAGAATATCGAGGAAAGAAAAACTTTAAAGGCATCACGTTAAAAACGAGCGACCGTGAAATTTAGTTCAATTAATTAATGCCGTCCATTAGTTAAGGGCAAAAGGGAAGCTAATTAATGTTGCTTTCTAAGGATGTGCTCTTTCCGATCGCGTCTCGTCTGAAATCTCGAACGCTAATTAGGCTTGAAACGTCCGTGTATCGAGGTTGAAAGTCATTCGCGATCTTGTAAAATGTTATTTAATCAGGACCAAGTGCATTTGAGGAATGATATAAGCTTGTCCGAGTGTCTTTCTCATATTTATGGAAAGGGAAATTTTCTCACAATGCGTGTGAATTGTTTAAGGCGTGACTTTTTTCTCCATATTTTTTAAGAAAAATTTTCTTAGAAACTGTTTATTAGTAAAGACATTTTTAAATAATCATTTAAGGACGAATATAAAATGATAAATTTAAATTAAAATATTAACAAGAACCCTTTTTAATATTTTTTCCTTGCAGTTTGCGGGAATCTTTAATATTACATGAGAGTAAAATTTGTTTCAACCTTAATTATCTGCTTTATTGTTTATATATGCTAACTCTATATTTTTTATTCATTTGCTATAGTAAAAAATCAATTTTTTTTTGAAAAAAATCATAAATTTAGGCCCTTGTGGGCTCACTTTTAATCAACTTAAAATTTTTATTTGACAAAGAAAAAAGAAAGAGAAATAAATTTTGGTATTAACTTTACATGCAATTGTACAAACTGTTCAGGAAGAAGAAAATCGGTATCACTTTGAGTTTTTTTCTTTAAACTTTGGTTTAAGTTAGAATTTTACAGCGTTTGATGCAATGAATCACCATTGACATTCATATAAGCACTATTCTCACACACAATTTATTTTCACAAAGCAGGATTGAAGGTTCGTACACATTTTACAAATTTTGAATTTTTGGTTTTAAAACCGACTTTTAAATAGCTGGGTTTTGGAACCAACCTGATTAAACAACTAAAATTTATCCTGAACCATGGAAAGTGAATAAAGGGATTTTTGCATAGTGGATTGTGGAGGCACAGGAATTAAATATGTTTTAAATTTTTCAAGATTTTGCTTTTTACAAACACTGTCTGTTTCACGAAATATTGTGCATTAAAACTGTCTTAAAATGTATCACTATAATAATAATAATTATTATTATTATTATTACTATTTTTTATTATAATTATTCAAATTATTATTATCATTATTATTATTACCATTTTTATTATAATATTCAAATCATTGTTATTATTATTGAAATTATTAAGATAATTATAATCATTATTATTATTATCTCCATCATTTGATTTCTTGAGTGAAATGTAGTTTCTTTCAGAAGCAATACAAAAAACGTGATTGAAAAATTTAATTGTATATTGAATCAGTCTTTTTTTCAGTTGTTTCATTAAATACTACGCATTTCGTTAAAAATAATTAGTTGGAATTATCAAAAATGTCACTCTTTTAATAATTTCTTAAAATTTTAAAGTGAGAAAGATATAATTATTTTTAATACTTGGTGTTTTCTTTTTTAATCTGTTGCCGTAAGCAAATAAACATTTTAGGAAAATAAAGCTCCCTTAATGCAAAAGTAATACTGGATGTTTTGTTAAATATTGTTTATTCGAACATTGGCTCCTTTAATAAAATGATTGCAATTTTTCTTTTTCTCTTGATAAACTCTGTCATTTTCTTTTTCGAGATGTTTTAAAATTAACAAAGAATTCAAGCAAGAAAGAGTTATAGAATTAATGCTTGGATTTCTTTAAATTATATCAATTTTGTTATTTTGTTCTGTGCAAATAAGTAGGTAATAAAAAAGAAAGAAAAGTAAGAGTAAACATCTAAAATGCTAGGTATCAATTCTTTCGATCCAGCTTCATCTTTGTTCTTATAAAGTTTTATTCGTAAAAGAAATGCTAAACCTTTAAGAAAAGATTGTTTATGAGTCTTAATTCTTATAAATTTTGTATCGTTTAGTGATGGTTATTGAAAGAAAAAGAAACAAAAAAATTGAAAGAAAACGCTGCTACTTCTTATTTCTTTCAGTTCAGTCACGTCTTGTTTTAAAATAAACAGACAATTTTATAAGAAATTATTAGAGAGAGAACTAGTTCAGCCCGAATCATTCGGTTTACTTTTCGATAGTTTTTATCAAACATACTTATTAGGGAATAACAAAAATTCCGTCCCATTATTTGTATGCAGATGATTTCTTTCAGAGTTTCAGTTATGTTATGTATTGGTGAATCTGTATCATTGTATACAATTCTATATATATGGTTGCCATTTTTAAATTAATTTTTGATAGATCATATTATGTGTTAAAGAGAAGTTTGAAAATACGATGTTACTGTCTCATTATCTGAATGCAGGTATAAGTCCTCTTTTTAGAGTTTTCGATAAAATGTGTTTAACCGAATATGGATAAATCGAATGGTAAACAAATATATAAAGTATGTTGTTTTAAAAATTAATTGTTGATTATAATATGTGTTTAAGAGAAGTTAGAATGTACGATATTACTTTTCTTCAAATTCAGATAAAATTTAATTGAAATGAAAATAACAAATACATATTTTTACAAATACTTTTATTATACATATTCCAATTCATACACGATTCCTATAAAAGCTATTTTACTTTCAATTCCGCTGAATTTCCATTGACTTTCTGAAATGAATGAGAAAAGTAATACGTTTTATAATAAATGAGATTGTAAAAATATCGTGCAAAACAAAATGCTTCATATCAACTATATTTTCATTATTGATTTATTATTAGGACGAACCAGGTCATAAGAGATTTTATTATAATGTAATCTGTTGTTCAAAAGTATTATCAACAATGAACAGATTTCATGATGATAGTTGACATTATTTATGTATTTCCTCATACTTAACAAACATGACTCTTCTTATGTATGAACCTTAAAAGGGACAAAAGATATTAGAGCGTAGATGAAAGTTGAGCTTTCTGCTTGTACCTTCGAAAATGCAGACGGGATCATATATTGCACGTTTTGAAACGCTATGGAGAGACAGGAAAAAGGAACTTTTAGACGCAATTTCCTTTTTCGTAAAAAATATTTTCGTTCCTCGCTTTCTTTTGATTTTTAGTATTGATTTAGGATAACTAGGACAGTTAAACAGGAAGTAAGAGATTCTTTTATAAGACTTTTTTCAGAAGTACCTTCACCGATAAAGAGATTTAATAATGATAGTACGCGATTTTTACTTTATTTACTACCTTACACGAAGTATGAGAGTTAATTTAAGTAAATATAAAATATTGTTTTAAAACATTTTTTGAAGAGCAGGATTTGTTTCGTAATTCTAACTCGAGTTGTGTAGGACGCGAGTTTTTTTTTTTTTTTTTTTTGTAAGTAACGTATCTCAGATTTTACGTGAACCTATCCAGCAGCACAAAATTTTTCGTAAAACAAAGCGGGAAAGTGTTGGTTTCGTAATTGGTTAATTAACGTAGTTACTCCGTTAATTGGTTATTTTGGAATTGACTAGTTTCATTATTTAAAAAAAATACTGCAACTAAAAGTAACATCCTTCATGAAAAATAAGTCTGATGCAATAGGAAAATTTCCACGAAAGGCAGAGTTTGACTGGCCGGTGAGCACTCCTTCATTTTCTTCCTTTTGACAAGGTGCCTGATGTGCAGGCGCTGTCAGAGCACTAACAACGTCTAATCAGCTACACAGAAACGATCATCTTCTGAATCCTTCACAGTTTTTATTTCCGTCCAGGACAGTATTATTATAAAATTACTGCATTCTACTGTTATTATAGAATACTGTTCGTGAAGTACCGTTTACTTTATATCTCGTTCTTCCACTTATCATTATTTTAATGCTTTTACAAATCTGTACAGTATTATGCTGAACCCTGCTTTTCAGCCTACTTTCATATAAAAATAAAAGAAAGAAGAAAAAAGCTTTTTGCATCTTAAGAAATATCCCCAAAAACAAAAAGAGGGCTATTCCACGGAAAATGGCAATTTTTTCCCGCCAAGACGCTTCATATATTTCATAAAAAATAATATTTTAGAAGGATGATGAACAAAGTTTGTTGCTTAAAAAAAAACACATACGCATGTGTGACTTCTTATGAAAAAACTTTTTTCAAAAACTGTTTCTTTTTTATGAAATACTAGTGGTACCCGCCCGACTTTGCCCGTAATTAAATTTAAAATTAAAATATCTTTTGGTTCGCCTGTATATTTACAAATAAAGTACGGTGAATTTTCTCGCCAATTGGCTTGTGCCCATGTTACGGTTCCACGTTATGATAATTTCGTATCTCGCCAATTGGCTTGTGCCCATGTTACGATTCCACGTTATGATAATTTCGTATGTTACTCGTCCATCTTATGATAATTTTGTTCTTAAAATTGGAATAGAAAAAGAATCAGATGGAATTTTCGAATAATCGCTTCGAGGTTCACACCCCCATGCTACGAACTAACTTTTGCCAAACTTCATGAAAATCGGCCGAACGGTCTGGGCGCTGTGCGCGTCACAGAGATCCAGACATCCAGACATCCTCCGACATCCAGACAGAGAGACTTTCAGCTTTACCATTAGTAAAGATAGGAATCGTTACGTGCGGGACAAAATGACCATTTGCAATGGAATGGGCAAAAACATATTTCTTTTCAATGGTTTAAATAATTATTTCTAAACTAATGAGATATGTTTCCTTCACGTCGGAACCATAGCTTTCAGAATCTACAATTTGTTTTGTCATTGCTGTATCAATAGAGCAGAAATATTAGCTTATTCATAAGCAAGTTACCAGAGGTTGACTTTTGATGTCCCGCACGTGACGCATGTAAATAAATTTTATTTTAAATAATAAAATTGTTTAGTAAAAATATAATTGTGTCAGGAGTATCTTTGTATTGAATGTAGTAATTAAAAAATTGCTTAACCCCGTTTCATTAAAATATTAAAAGATATGACGAAATGTTAATGAAATTTAAGCGTATTTTTGTTCCTCAGGTGACAGTGAAATTGCCCAAGAGGTCGAAAACAATTTTTTTTCCAAAAGATCTTGACAAGGACATTTTATTCCCTTACTTCACTTTTTTAACTGCTCAAAGTTGAACAATTTTTTGTTCAATTTTGAGCAGTTCAAAAAAAAATAACTTTTAAGTGAATTGTCGGATTTGAACAAATCTTTTTTTTTTGCTCGAAATATCTCGGCAAGAATACCCCATTCCCACATTTTCCTTTTTGATTCAAGCATTTTTTTGTCTAATTTCGAACAGTTAAAAAAAATTCTTTATTATAGCATGTACGGAGAAATTTAAGGTATAGATTCCAAACTTAAAGACGGATTTTTTCAAACAAACTTTGAGTTAAAAAGTCTTGATGAAGACTATGCACAGAAAAGATTTTTTATCAAGCTATTCAACGGTCTTTTAACAAAAAAATTACAGCATCTAAAATTACAACGGGAGTCATTTTGACCCTCGAAAGAGAAACCGGCATATTCCCTGCGTAATGTCATATGTATTTAAAAACGAAAAAAAAAAGAAAGAAAAATAATTTAAAATAATTAAATTTTTTAGAGGATAGACAGGCTTTAAAGCTATATAATGAAATATGAGAAAAATGTGTTTTTAAATGCGATCGATACATCTCGCTTTGCTTTAGTTTCACTAAGCTTCATTTCAGAAACCTATAGTTAAGTTAAAGAATATTTTCTCAAGGTTTCTCAGAAAAGTTTTAACCCAAATATTTAACTATATTAATGATAACTTTTGTTTACTAGAAGTGAAAACGGAAAAAATAATTGTACTTACAAGATTGCTTTTACCAAAGCAAATCTTTCTCATTTTCATTGCACAAAATCGACATGCAGATCTATTTACTGTTGTCGTAAACATTAATCTGAGTTCGTTTGCATTTGTAACTGCCCTGAACAACATTCAGGCATTTATAGCTGCTGAGTTAAAATATTGAAAAAGACATGTACTTGCCAACGGCGGGATTTCCTGTACTATTTCCTCGCCATTTCATTTCGAGAGTCTAGTTCTTTCATCAATTTTACAATTTTCATCTTGATTCAACCCTCTTTTACGAGTCATTAGTATTCTTACGCAAAAATTCACGCAAGTAAAACAAACTATTTTAGAGAGAAATTGATATTAATGAAAAACCAATCAAACTAGCAAAGACTACAATCTATCTGCTGTGCGTAATATCGCTTCGCTGTTCTCGTTAAATTAGAAAATATATTACGAGCATTATAAATAACGGCACAGACAATTGTGCAAAGACGCATCCTTTTATATGTGGGTCATTCTGACGAAAATGGTACATTTCATGTCCGGCACTTTTGGATTTTTTACAGAAAATTTGATAGTTAATATGAATTAATCATATTTTTTTCTTTATTCTTCATGCAATTTTGTATCATGATGTATTTTTTGCTTTAAAAATTTTGATTTAGGAATTTAAAAGAAAAAAATTGTTAGTCAAAAAGGTAAAATCTTGATGTCCCAGCTTCCAAACAGTAACAGTTAAAAAGTGATTTAAGTAATTGCTTAGATGCGATAACAAAAAAAATTTCCAATTATATTGCAACATCTTTATTGTAACAATTTAAACAATAAATTTTTTTAGAAAAATATTTTTTTATGAAAATGCAGGGAATTTACAATTGTCCCTACAGTTTACAAAACTTGAAATGTCCACTCTGTTACAGTCATTAAAAAATAAAAAAAAATATTTTTTTCAAAAAAACTAGCAATACTTTTGAGATGACCAGGTGGTAAAAACTCCATGTTTAGCTAACATTAGTGGATTCAACAGTCAACAAGCAAGATAAGATTCATTCTTTGCCTCTGATAGTAAATTTGAGTAACAAAATGTCCACTATGTTACATTAATTTTACTAATTAAAATTAAAAAAAAAACTAAATTACATATAAAGTAGTAATTTTAGAGTTACTCTTTGCTTTTGTATTACTATTTTAACTGTTACTTTATGTTTAGATTTAGAAAAAAAAATTTAACTACTTATTTGTCCACTCTGTTACACTTCTTGTGTAACACAGTGGACAATATTTATGGAAATAGTAAACAAGTCCCAAATGCTATTGATGTTTTTCAAAAATCTTAGCTTAACAAAGTTATAAAAAAATTGAATTAGATACAAAATTTTAAAAAATGAAACATTGTCCATCTATTTTCTCTGCTTAAACATAGATATTACTTATATCTTCAATAATAGTGTCCACTCTGTTACAGGTATGTCCACTCTGTTACAGGGATATTTTAACTGATTTGATTGTAATTTCTTTTCAAATATTTAATTTAAAGGTTAATTTGCATAGAACTACACAATTACTAACTAGAATAATCCAAATTCAATCTTTTTTCAAGTTTGTTTCATATAATAATCTAACTTTTGCAAATGATGTTTTAAAATTTTGTATTTTTGAGTAAGATAATTAGCAATAAAACTTAAATGTGCCTTTTACGATGACATTTTAAGCATTTGTATGAAAGAAATGTTCCATTAGTTTGTATTAAAGAAAAAAAATTCAAAAAATATTTGAAAATTTTGAATTTGTTGTTGTTTTTAAATGTGTAACAGAGTGGACAAAATCTTTCATTTCTGATGAAAGAACTGAGAAAATTGAATATTGATACCAAGTTGAGCTAATTAATTTTTATAGTTCAGATAAATTAAACCCTTTTGCCATTATTTGACATTAATTTTTGCTGGATTAGATGACTTTGAAAAAAAAAGTTTTGAAAACTGAAATGCACCATGTTCACCGGAATGACCCATTTATATTTTTTGTTTTTTGCTTTGTTGGTACAAACAAATGTAGTTGGGGCATTCCAAGGTATTTTTGACATTATGTAGAGTCCGTAACGTGACCTTTTTTTGCCATAACTTTTTAATTTACCGTTTGATTTGCAAATAATTTTAATTTGAGCTGGTGTGTTGGTAGGAAAAGATCAAAATAAAATAATATGCTAATCAAACAGTAAATTAAAAAGTTATGGCAAAAAAGGTCACGTTACGGACTCTACATAAATGTCAAAAATACCTTGGAATGCCCCAGTTTACAGAAAAAACTTATATTACGATGAAACGCGCATTAGCATTTCTTTTTTTTTCAAAGGAATCAGAAGGACACCTACCCGTTAATCTAATTATAACCTTCCAATATGGGTTTAAATTTTTTTTTTGAAAACTATATTTTATCATTCAGATCACAATGATTTAGAAAAAGTCAAGAAACAATTAAGATTTTTGTGAAAATAGGAAAAAAGACCCCTTCCGTAGTTATAGTGTAAACACAGGGGTAAAAACACAGTTCATTAAAACCCTGCATGGGCAAGATTGTATTTTTAAAAATACATTTAAAAAGGTTTGCTAAAAATAAACATGTTCTTCGCGGCATGCATTCTTTGTTTTTCCTAATATACATTCTCATTGTTCGTATACTTTCATCTCCATACTTTGCTCGCTTCTTGTGTTCCGTTTCCTTCTTTCTTTTTTTGTTAAACTTTCAATGAATTTGATGAAAAAACTCAGAGGCTTGTTTTTCTGAAAAAGAATTTCATAAACAGATGACAGATTTGTTTAAGATTGTTCTGCGACAAGTTTTAGAAAAGCGTGTGAGTTTTGAGCGCTGTAAAAAGACAAAAAAAAAAAAAAACTGTTTCTTGCATTGAATTCTTTAATTTTTACTGGCGTGTTTTCAATTTTCTTCGCTAAAGTAAAACTGTATCTTCTTTTCCACCAAATCTTTATTCTTAAAGACTTATTTGTATTAACAATTTGAGCATAGATCATAAATTTGTATTTTCGTCGCTTGATATAAATACATCAAGCGTTATGCTACCGGTTAAAGTAAAACATAGTACTTTGCTGTACTGTGGATAAAAGTTGTATACGACTATCTACTGTAGTTCTTGGGTGGAAAACTCTATTTTAAACAGATAAAATGGTCTTTGGTATTTTTGAAATACTTTTCTGTTTTGTAAATTATCGTTTCGTATGTCTGCAAAAGCGTAATTCTGGGGTAGATAGATCCATTGTAAATTGGTAAAATTTGCTTTGGTAAGTTAAGAAACTTTGCAATCCTAAGAATTATATCTACAAAATCCACACAACAGATTTCTGTGTAGATAGATTCATTTGAGATTGACAAAATTTGCTTTGGTAAGTTGAAATGTTTCGCTATTCTAGGAATTCTAGTTACGAAATCCACATAGAGTAATTCTGTGTACATAAACCCATTTTTAATTGATAATTTGGGCTGTTGTAAGTTGAAATGTTCCATTGTATAGCGAGTTTAATTGTATAGTAAGTGAATTACAGTTGTGAATCCTTCACAGCGTGATTCTAGGTAGATACGCGTAAATCTACTTTAAATAATTCAAATATAAGCTTTTTCGAAGTGAGTTAAAGTTCGAGAGTTAAAATGTTTCGCTGTTGTAGGAACTATAGTTATATAAATTTGCAAAGCACGATTCTTGGCGTAGATCAGTCATCTCTAAATGGATAAAATGGACTATGGTAAGTTGAAATGATCAGCTGTTCTGCAGAATATAGTTCTTTGAATCAGCATGGCACGATTTTGACGCAGATAGAGCCTCTGAAAATTGATGAAATGGGTTTTGGGGGGTAAATTAAAATGCTTTGTTGTTCAATGAACTACAGTTATGAAAGCTAGAAAGCGTGATTCTGCGTAGATAAATCCATTCTAAATTGATAAAATGGGCTATGGTAAGTTGAAATGTTATGCTGTATAGTGAATCATAGTTGTGAAACCTTTACAGCGTGATTCTGGATGACTCGTGAATACACTTTAAGTTGTTACAGTAAGTTTTTTTGGAAAGTTACAAGGTTTCGCTGTTGTGTGAATTATAGTAGTGCAAATCTGCAAAGCGCGATTCTAAGGTAGATAAATAAGTTCTAAATTGATAAAATGGGCTATGATAAGTTGAAATGTATCGCTGTTTTGTGGAATATAATTCTTTAAATATACACGGCACGATTCTAACATAGATAGCGCCCTGTAAATTGATAAAATTAACTTAATAAGTTAAACTGTTTCGCTGTTTCTTGAACTATATTCTGTAAATCTGCCCAGTACTATTCTATGGTAGATAAATCAGTTATAAATAGATCAAGTTGGCTATGGTAAGTTGAAATATTCAGCTGTTTTGTGGAATATGATGCTTTAAATGTGCATGGCGTGATTCTGACGTAGATAGAGCCCCTGTAAATTGACAAAATGTGTTTTGGTTTATTAAAATGGTAGGTGTAATGCAGAATATAATTGTGTACAAATCTATAGCCTCATTATAAAGTAGATAAACCACCTTTGAATAGACAAAATAAGTTTTGTTAAGTTATTATCATAAACCAACTCACAAAAAACTTAAGAAAAAGTTTTAACTATACATGTTTTGTACTTTGTAATAATCATTTTCGTACTAAACTAGTGCAACTGTAAGCAAAACCAAGACGTGTATGATCCCAAATGCCTTCAGAAAATGCAAAAGAAGCTAATTTCACGTCAATTGCGCCAAAAGTGCAGGGGCGGAAGAATATGCTAAATTATGTATGGGACATTTCGTGCAAAAGCAATGGCGCGAAAACATATCTTGCACTCGAGAAAATGCACCGGAGTCATTACGTCGTTCACGAAGAATCATCACGAAGGGGAAAGCTCTTGACGGATGGCATGGAAGCACTTAGAATCCTTATTTTGTTCCAGTATATTCGGTCAAGGAAAAATAGAATTCTCGTCTTATGGTTAGGAAAACAATTTCACTTACCTGCTGAGTGAGATGAAACTAGATGTCTATCGTTTGCGTAGGTGAATGAAATATTGTCTCTATTAGGGAAAGGAATGGAACTGAGTAGCTACGCAGTAATTATCTATAGAGAAACTCGTTTCACGCGAACACTGTTTGCATGATATTGTGATAAATTTGGAACAATTCAAGTCGCGTCGTTTTTGTTGTTGTTGTCTTTTACCAGACAAATGGTCATTTGGGGTGCGCTGCTTCAGTTTTCTGACTGTACCGTAATTTGGTGTGAAATCCAACTTCCACAGTACACGAATGCCATAAAGACCCGTCAGGCATTCTTAGCACAACAATACATTCACAAACAGAAATGATCAGAACAAGAGAAAGAAAATGCGTACATGCCCGAGCAGGGATTCAAACACAGAACCTCCCCTTCCGCAGTCAGATTTTTTTGACCACTAGACAAGGCGGCCGGCCAAGATTTCGATTCCGAGTCACAACTGACTACAACTGTATTTATGTCGAGGACTGCATACTAAGTGCCTTGCCTCCATTATTTTTTATACCGATAGATGGCAGAACCATCACCGCATCGAACAGTTAATGAGAATTTAGAACTAGACCAGGAGCAAATAGCTATCTGGTGCTAGCACCCCCAGAGGCATCGTTTCACTTGGAGGACATTGAACCACGAGCATATTTAACGTCGCCCAGTCCCCTTTAATGACGACGGCGGGTCTTCGATCATCGAGGTTCGAACTCAAGACCCTCCGGCCCCGAATCCGACACTCTACCGATTGGGCTACCACGGCCCTGCCGGCCAAGACGTTGTTCAAAAAGCACATTATGAAAGGTTACAAATACAGCAAATAGTTCCTTTATATTCAAAGTTCTAATATATTCGATAATCTCGCATGTAAAATTGTAGAAGTTTTCACTCTTAAGTGCTCTTTGCTAAATTGTGACAAAAAAGCGGTGTACACTCCCGATTATTCACTATCTTACGCACAAGAGAAACAAGCGAATGTGGTTCTACATCAATTTAAGTGTTATTGTTTAGAGTCCGTATCGTAAAATTTTTTAAAAAAGCTTGACATTATGATGTCAGCTTTTTTTCTTCAAGTTATTTTTTCAGGTTAACCTACAAATGGCAGTATCGTACACACGACCAAGTGTTGTGTGAATATGAGAACAAAAGCACAAAAAATTGCCCACCTACTCAGAATTCAACCCATCTCTCTTATTGTTCTCGATTTGAAGTAGGGTTATAACCACGATATAACCCAGTTGTTACTACATATTTGCGATAGGCTTGTGTATTTTACTTAAAGGTTCTTTTGAAAACCAGGAATCTTCTATTTACTATTAAAATATAGAGTTAAACATTTGGTTTGGCATATTTGCGTGGGAAAGGAAAGAAGTGTTTTCCGTATGTTTGCGAATTCATTTCGCACATATTAACGTTTCTTTTAAAGTGGAGGGGAAATAAACGTTACGTTTAATGTTTTTCTAATATAGTTCTGAGCTCCAACTTTAACAAACTTGTGAAGTTAATGGAATTTAAGCAAAATGTTCTTGTACTAGTTAATCATATCTTTCATCTAATCAGCTTTAGTGATCACCAAAGCGATTTATCTTTTCAGGTAACGGAAGCCATTGAAAGTCTCCTTTAAGCATCCGAAGAAAAAACTCTTTTATCTACAGTAGAACCCGCTTATTGGAGTATGGGGTGAAAGAATATGTCGCGTAATATAATGAAGTTTCAGTGTACCAAACCGTTGTAATTTGTCTTTTAAATCCCATATAACGGAATAATCTGCTTATCAAATTAATATTTTGCGGCAATTTAGCTGTTCCGCTGTGCGAACTCGATCGTATTAGGTCTTCTTATGAAAATGGTTGTTAAAATACAAAAGCATTTTTTACTACTTGCTTTGTATGTCCACTCTTAGATGCTTTTTTGGAAATAACTAATAACATTGTTTAATATTCTTTATATCAGTAATTTACTATTTCTCTAACTAATATTGATTAATTTATAAATACTGTATTGAAATAAAAATCATAGCAATTGAATATAAATATTATAAGTAGTAACAACAGTAATATCAATAATAGAAATTATAAATTGTAGTTATAAAATATTAATAATTCATAACAATATTCCTAATGATACTATTAAAACTAATAAACCGAACCGATGTGTGACGGAATGATATTTTGAGACGTGATTCAACGGTTGGTGACATTTCAGTAAAACAATGTTCATCAAAACCAGTTAAAAGATAAAAATTGATTCGTTTACTTGCACCGAGGTGACGTTATTTCTGTTAACAAAAACCAGGCAGACTATTATAGTGATTTTTTAACTTTTTGCACTCGAAAAAAATTCTCCTTAATTTTTAAATGTGTTGTATAAATCGGTAAGTTGATAACATATAAAAAGGTTAGAAAAAAATTGGAATGAAGAACCCTTTATTATCTTCTCCTTAACTCCCTAAGATAACATTCCATCAAAAATTCCAAATTACCATTACAAAAATTATTGAAAATCCTCAGCGACATTAAAATGAAAAGTTTTCTATATCGAATTTTAAGCTCTGTCTATTGCAGAATGTGTAAAAAATTGGAAGCGTTTCACTTATACATAATAGAATGCGTTTTTTTCTTCCTGTTTTTCTTCTTTCTAATTTGTGATATAACTTTAAGGCAAGTTAGTGATTGCATAAATGGCAATCAATGTAAATAAAGCGTTTTGCTTCATCTAGGTCTGTAAATTGCCAATCATTTTCTTTTTGTATTGCAGGGTTTTTTTCTTCAGTATTTTCTTTTCTCTCTCCAATCTTATGTTTTTCACCCGAATAAAAAAAACCCATAAAATAAGTAATAAACCATTATGCATGTACATATCTTTGTACACCTACAAAGCACTTGCGAAGTATGCTTCTTTCAATATATTTTGCATGTCAACAGTCTGATAGTTTTATGTTAAGAGAAAGAAATCCAATGAAAATTACTGCTTATCTTGAAAAATGTCGTAAAACCTTCGTGTTAGCTCAATAGATGGCACTACCAAGCGCATTCTTTTCACGTGCGAAACAACTTGGTTATCGAGAATTATTAAGTTCTTTCAAAACAAAACAAGCGACTTTTCGATCCCGTTTTGCGACACTAAATTTTGAACATGACCTGTTGCTCACTCTTACGTGCGTTGGTCATTTCGAAGAGACATCTTCTCCTTTTATTGTTCACCTTTTTGTGTGTATGTGAAATGTGTATTTACCGTATGAATGATTTCACTGACTGAAGGCAGTGGCGTAACTATAGTTCCTAGTGAAGGGCGGTTTCGCTATTTGCCATCTTTCATTAAAGACATCTAATACATTAAACCATAAAAAAAAATATTGAAATTAAAATTGAAAACTTTGTTGAAGGAAGAAAGGAAACTAATTTAATCAGTATTATTTCTACAAAAAAAAGGGGGGGGGGAGGGGTAAGACGCGTGAAGAAATATTCTAAATTTATATCACAAATCGTAGTTGAAAGTAACGTTTAGGGGAAGGGAGGAGGGAGGTTCTCTCCCGAAGGCCCGACCAACTAAAAGTGAGGCCCTAGGTCCACATTAATTTTGAAGCCCCCTGCAGACTATGCAGTCGTTGATTTACAGGTTTAGGGCAATTCGGAATGCACTTTTGATGGCCTCTTTGTCTAGTCACAGAACTATGTATAAATCGTTTATCATGTGCATTTATGAATCCCCTTTGGGACCCCTCATAACTGTGACAAAGTTAATTCGATACTGGCAGAATGATTAAAAATTCACCTTTAGGAAAGTTTTTTTCCAATTAATAAGTCATAGTTTTTTGTTATTTTGCAAATACATGTATTTTTCATATAGTTGCAATGCTATGCATAATTCTTTGAGAAATTTTGGGCCCCTTAGGAAGATGGGCCCTCCAGACCTAGACCTAGTCGACCTGTGTGGTAATCAGGCCCTGGGTCTGCTCTAGGACATTTTCCGAAATTTAAATTTGAAAATACAATGTAAGTCTATCTTAGATGACGTTAAGGGAATGAGGAGATTCAGGGGATCACTACGGAAAATTAAACACTGTAATCGATTTAAAGTATGATTTCCTTGTTTAGATTTTTTTCACATCAAAGGTATTGAACCGCCGCCCCTAGAAGTATGCTGCCCAGGGTGGATCGCCCCTTCCGCCCCACCCTAGCTACGCCACTGACTGTAGGACACTTGTACTTTAAACTAAGAAAAATCCATATCTAAGTCGTATCCGCATTCGCACGAAGGGAAACCAATTTAGAAACATCGGTAAGAACATTAACAAAGAAATGACAATCTATACTGAAAAATTGAAGCCGGAAGTTTCATCGATGTATCCCAATGTCCTTATCTAAGCGTTAAAGATCGTGGATGACATTGATTTGAAACCTAAAAACAGAGCTTGATTACTACACAGGCCACCTGGGTCTGGGGTCCCATCTTCCTAAAGAATTATGCATAGCATTACGTCTATGTGTAAAGTATATGTATTTTAAAATTGCAATTAAAAATATGTCTTGTTAATTGGGAAAAAACTTCCTTAAAGGATAATTTTTATTCATTCTGCCAGTAACAAATTTAATGTGCTACAGTTATGAGGGTCCCTGAAAGGGGTTTATAAATGAACATGATGAATGATTTTTGCATGGTTCTGTGAGAGACAAAGAGGCCCCCGAAAATGCATTCCGACGGGCCCTCTAAGCCTGTACATCAACCACTGC
Organism: Uloborus diversus; assembly: GCF_026930045.1. Lineage (NCBI taxonomy): Eukaryota > Metazoa > Arthropoda > Arachnida > Araneae > Uloboridae > Uloborus > Uloborus diversus. The sequence continues at coordinate 112,454,193 of NC_072736.1, forward strand.
ATTCCGCTATAATAGAGTCTTCAGCGGGCCTCTAAATTATTGTGGGTCTAGGGCCTCAGTTTTAGTTAGTAGGGCCTTGTCTTAAACATCGCGTTATTGAATCTCAATTGCTAGTTAATTTAAATGTAGGTATTGGTGCAAGTTTATGAAGCACGCTTATGAAATTTCATTGAAATATAAACATCAATCTCGTAAAAGCAATCACGTTTCATAACCCACTATTTCGGCGGTAGGCAACCTAAACTAACTGCTGATCTACTTTTCGAGTTTGGAGTAACACTAAGATCGACTTCTGGAGGGAGGCAGCATATCTCCCCCTCGTTGTACTCTAGTAAAATTCTGTTCAAAATAATTTTCCTAAATTTTTTTTAAACATGCGTACCAAGTTTAATCTGCAAATCTAACGTAACTTTTGTGGACATTTTTCATAAACAAGAGACAAAAAGAATTTTTTTCTTAAAAATTAAAAATTATTTCTCTTGAAACGATCATAAAAAGTTTTTAAAAATATTCAACGAACTAATTAAGAAGTTGGACCCAATGTTTTTCAGAAAAAAATGTCTTTTTTCTAACGAAAAGCATGGCCCAGAATGTTGCCGCGATCGGCTTAAAACAGATTTGAGATCGACCGGTAAATGGTTGCATCCCGCTGACCTATTCTCTGATCAATTTATCTCATAACTGCGGCCTCAGTTTCAACTCTAATATTCCAAAGACGTGTCATTTCCTTGAAATTTCCTTACTCTATGTTTAAAACCGAACATCAACGAAATATCACAAATAGAAGAACTTTCGATGTTATCTCTCTTTAAATTGGCGTATATTGCTTAGTACGGTACCTTTCGTAAGTAAATGAAATCACTCATTAATAAGTACTATTTTCAACAAGCTACCGTCCTATAGCCTATAGCCAGGGCTTTCTGCCTTAGGCCTGGCTATAGGGCGGTAACTTGCTGAATATACCTGCCTTGCCTTCAATATTCGAGTTGAACCGAACCATTGCTACGGTCACTCGACTGGTCAGTGCTAATTCTGTATTAACTACCAGTTTGTTTGGCACTCTTGGCTTCGGCTTTCTTAAGAGGTTTTCCACTTCCAGCTCAGTCGATCCTATGCCGGGCTGATGTGTGCTAATAAGTAAAAAACTGAAGTCCGAGGCAGGAAATGACTGAGCTGGCGATATAAATACAATTTTATTCAAAGCTAATTCATTATCGTTTTTCTCCTTTTGCAAAAAATATGCTTCAATTGAGCCGAAGATCTCACGTCAAATTAACATAATAAACTGCTGCGAAAGAAATGTAACGGCTTCAACGTCGAATGGTGCGACTTCAACGTCGATGTTTTTACCATCGATGTTTGATTGACGATTTTTTTTCTAACTTCGATGTTTTTTTTTGTTTTTTTCGCTGCCTATGTTTTAGATTTAAACCAGAAATATCCTTCAAAATACAAAAAAGTTTACAGTTAACAGTTAAGATGAAAGTTTTATTATTCATTAATTAACATGAGGTCTATCACCTTGGAGAGAGTTTTCTATTGTAAGTTGACTATAGAAGTAGTCTGTGTTGCAGAAGAGTTAAGTCCTTTTTTGAAACGCACAGTTAAAAAAAATATTGAGTTTTTCCAAAGTTTTCTAAAAAATTAAAACACGGGTTTTTAAATTGTTTTCCTTTATCTTAAGATATGTATGATGAATCCTTTATCTTAAGATATGTATGTTAAGATGAACTTATATTATTTTCCCCCGCTATCATTAAGTCGTTGATTTAAAAAAAAAAAAAAAACTAAAATTTTACTTTAAATATGCACTAAGTGTGCAGATCGCATCACTATAAATATTTATTATCTTTGAATAAAATTTGCATTTTTAATATAATTTCTACAATTCTTCCATGCAATTACGTTTGAAGTAAGTACATTAGAACAAAAATTTATCAAGCGCAGTATTATATATCCTTTTCTCTTCTTCCCCTTTTTTTCTTCCTTTCTTTTTTGTATGTGCATGTTATCAACTTTGAAAAAAAACTACAAATTATTCTAATTGATTTGCATTAATTATTAAATAACGTACTTTACCTTTTTTTGCATTATTCAGATGAAAATTAAAAGGTGTTAATTCATTTCTATTGATAATTCATTTTTTTGCATTTTAAATGTCTTAGTTATTAATCCTTTACATAACTTGGAATGCTACTTCTTAATTATCATTATTAATTTTTCTTCGACACTTCAAAATCTTTTTAATTATTACGTTGGTTATTGTGAATTTAGCTCTAGAATTAAAAAAGTTTTTAAAAGTTAAATATGCAGGAATATACTTTTAAAAAAATCGATGTTTCAGAACATCGATGTTTCAAAGCATCAAAGTTTTTTTGTGAATGTATCAGTACCATCAATATTTTAATTTTAATCATTAATGTTTTGAAACACCTATATTTTTTCATTGATGTTTAAAACACGTTTTTTCATCGACATTTTGTAAAAATTAGTTTCTTTATTGATGTCGCACAAATAAGACTTACGTTAATCCTTGAACTGGTAACAGAGCTTAATCTGAGAATCGATTTAAAAAAAAGCTGAAAAGGTGAACTAAAATGTATGCAAAGCTAACTACTTGCGGCGACCAGCTTACTTGTCATTCATCTTTTTACGTCAAGATTGCCGCTTTTGGCGGCTGTTTAAATAAACTTGGCTGCGGTATCAATCTACCTTATCAATATGAATAAATATTTTCCATATCAATCTCCAGTTCAATTTTGTGATATTCCCCTTTTTTCGTAGTTACAAATCGTCTGTGGTTTGATTTTATTCTTACTTTTTTCAGGGCTTAACTCAAGCAAACTTTACATTAAACAAAAAGCCATTTCGCAGTACGTTGTCCAAATGTAGAGTCTGCTACATGACATTTTTTTGCCGTGTTTAATTTACCGTTTCATAAGCGCAACATTTTATTTTGCGTTATTCCTTCAGTTAGTCATACGAACGCACAAACTCAAAACAAAACAATGTACTAACCCATATAGATGAACTTAAACGGTAAAACTTCATCTAAAAGCAAAATTTCTAGATTACTGATTCTCATCATTTAAGACTATAAGAAATAAAAATTCTTAATGTTATACGTTGTAAAATGTTTTTGGTAGGTGTACTTGTGGAATACCGTCTATAAAATCTTTATCTTTATTATTGCATCCTAATCATCATTTCCTTTTTTATGGATATGCATCTTGTAATACTAATTCTAGAAAATCACCAGCCATAACATGACGGGTGCAAATTTCATGACCATTTCCAGTCCATTTCATTTGTAGAAACAAGAAACCCAACTAGTAGGGTACTCGCAATTCGTGATTGCGAAAAGCATAATTTGGATTCAAGGCGTTAAAATTCAAATATATATATTTTTCGTTGCATTTTATTCAATCAGGGGAACTAAGAACAGATTCAACCAACGCCAGGTACAAGCCAAGCATCTCAAAAAATACCTTGAACTCTGGATCAGGAATTAAAAAGGTTACAGTCCCTTCTATCGTCATGGTTTACTTAAGCCTTAACACCTTAGGGGAGACTGGGAATACTTGATCCCCACTTTGGTTTTCTTTTTTTTTCTCTGCTGCAAATTATCAGGGTTTTTTTTTTTAAATACGTGAACAAATGTAATTTTTCCCTTTATTTGACAGTTTTTCTTTTTACTTGTTTGTGAAAAAGTTTCCCTTGACACATTCAAAAAATCATTTCTTGAGCTAAAACAAAATGACTGAAAAAAAACCCGAAATGTTGCCAGTTTTTATGTACAAGTATAACTTAAATATAATTGTCAAATTTCAAATTTCTACTTAATGATCTTGGTATATTTTTGGCTGTGGGATCATATATCACCAGGGATCAAGTATCCCCAGTCTCCCCCACGTTATTATGCTACTTGTTCGCTAAATTAAAAAATGAATGAACTCTAAAAGAGTTTTTTCAGTCAGCGTAGTGTCTATGCGAGGAATCAACCTCTCCTCACCTCAATGACCTCTTGATAACTGCACATTAGGATATGTCTTTTTTTTTTTTTTTTTTTTTTTGAATATTGACTTGCGCAATTAGGATGCACTGTATTTGCACCCTAGAAATTTATTTTTAATATTATTTTTGAAAAATATTAAAGTTTAGCTACCTGGAAACGAGCTACAAAGCTTGAAAGAAAGGTAAAAAATGGTCAATTCCCAAAAATGTGGAAAAATAGAGAAATTTGTTGCATTCGAGTCCGCTAACTTCACAACGTGCTGTAAACGTAGCATATTTTTTTTGAGCTATAATTGTTTTGTTGTTTCACTTGGAATGACAATTGTTAGTGGTTAGTGTAATTACTTCTTTTTGTTGTTAGTTTGAATGAAACAGAAATTTCAATACTGCACAGTGGGTAAACACTTATTTAATTTTTTATCATATACTGTTTGTTCCCTTTTTTGTTTTATTTTTCTCATGTAAATTTTTGAGTTTCTTCCCCCATTGAATGAACAAACCATTTTCAAAAATCTTAAAATTCTTCTGCTTTTAACGATTTTGATTTCATTGAAAACTTTGCTTACGTACATTTTAAAGAGTTTTTACTAAATATATTGCACATTTTCCCATGTCTTTTGTTGATTTAGAATTAGGTAGATATATGTACTTTTAGTAGTCAAATTTGGTTTGAATGCTTTTTTGGTTTATATAATTGCCTTATTGTAACGCACAGCAAATTATCACAAAAAATCCTTCACTGGTTTTTTGTGAACATTTTATTTAGAAATATATATTTAATAAATGATTATTATTATTATTATTATTTTAGTTTTGAAAATTACTGATTGTACCAAAGGAACTATTGTTTTAAAAATTTAAAAGAGATGGCGCCACTACTGATAACATAACACAAAAAATATGCATTGGCGAAAACAAATAAATAAATGCTTCAATGAAAATTTCTCACAAACGAAATTGATAAATGCATTTAAAACTATCAGGAATGATAACCAAAAATATTTCTTAAAAATGAAAGAAGACTTTGTACTCAATATTCAGGAAATCTTATCTGATCTCAAACTAAAATTGAATTTTAATGATTTTATTGAATTAAAACAAAATAATAATAATAATAATTTATGTTACAGAATTTCCCGCATTCATTGATGTCATTAGTTGACGTAGAAAAAAAAAAAACCTCTTCAAAATAGAGAAATTCCTTTATTTTATTTTTTTGTATTTTGTATGATTAATACTTCTCTCTGTCCATATGGTTTTATGATTGAGGTGCAGTAGCAAATTCGCATATCTTGTACTGATGCAACATATTATCGTAGCACACGTATATCAACATATATTACATTTTACAATATATTTTTTTGAATCTTTTCTCTCTTTGTGATGCTGAAATTACTGTCAAAAGTGAAATTGCTTATTACTTTGCTAGTTACTTTTAACTAGCAAAGTAACTTTTTGTGCTATATCTGTTGCAAAGTAATAAAGTGTTAAATTTTAAATAATAGTAAAAGTGAAAAAAAAAATGGGTAAAATTGTCTTACGCAGTTTACGATTTTAGAATATTGAAATTGTTTTGTTTTCTGGAAAAAAAATCCCGATTTTATTTTTAATTCTATTTTGTCTGTTTCACTTTCATTTTATTATTTCAATTGTACTTAGCTGCCACTATGTTTTACAAAATAGTTAGAGTTTTTTATATAACAGAGTTATATGTTGCGGATACATATAACATGTACTAATGTGCTATATGATACTTTTCTCCAAACGCACTATTACACAGATCCACTCGAATATATTAAACTAAATAGCAGTTTATAAAACTGCAACACTTCCATATAGAGTAATTCTCTTGAGCACAGCTTATATACATCACAGAAGCAGCGCAAAATCAAAGTATAAACCTTAACGAATGTGTCTCAAAATATCGGTTGCTTTCTGGTCGCCCAAAAAGTTCGCTCTAGTCCAGCGGTTCCCAACCTTTTTTCCCTTGCAAACCCCTTGTAAAATGCGAAAGAAGTTGGTGAAATCCCCTGTGCAATAAATAATAAGTAAAAAGCAAAAAATAAAGAGAGAAAAAAAATAAAGATAGTTACCCATACAAAAAATTTCCCCAGAGGTGTTTCAGTTTGATGTTTCTGAATAATTCATCACAATATCGAAAACATACAAGTAAAATATAGAAACACATTTCTACAAACTAATATGCTAGCTAGAATAGGAATGCAAAACAAATTCAACAAAGAAAAACCCTGTGATTGTTCTTTGTTAAGCTTCAGTCAACTAACGGGATGGTTGAGGAATAAAGGAGCGCAAAGTTTGACTCAAATATCTGACAGATTCTGTCTCACTTTAGGTTCAGCATTTACTTTGCTTATTTATTTCTCTGTGCGTGTGTGTTAAAATCATTTTAAGCATTGAAACATTTGTCCAGAAGGGGACATAAAATTTAAAAGTCTTTTTCGGACGTAACAGTACATTTATTTGTAACACTGAATCAGAGGTCAATTGAAAAATAATTTTAAAAAATATTTTTTAGAAAACTCTCAGTTTTACATTATCTTCTTGTAAAGGACTACGAGTTTAGCAGTTTGGTGGGAATAAACATCGCACACTAAACATGTGACTGCGATTTGAGATAATCATTTTGCGATTTCAAAATTGAGTGCTGAAGAATTGCCTTGTTCTTATGCTAAAAGTGCGGACTAAAATGCATTGTTAGTTTCTATTTTATTTTTTGAAAAATAATAGAAACGCATATAATTATCTCTGAGTATATTCTTTTATTACATTTATATTCTTTTATTTTCATCTACATTGTAACCAAACGTTGAACTTCTTCGACACTCGATAAGAATGGTAAAAACCTGTGCCTTGCCAGAGAAAAATGAATAAAAGATGAACAAAAAGCGCTTGAATTAAAATTCCACCATTACAACATTATTTTTTGCGAACCCCCTTAATGTCTGTCGCGAACCCTTAGTTGGGAAACGATGCTCTAGTCTCTAAAACAGTGTCAAGGTTGAGGGAGGCTTACACGACAAGAATTATAAACAAATCTAAAATTGCGAAAATGGGGTCGTTTCCTAAATTTTAAAAGTATTTTTTTTTTCTAAAAGACATTGCTTAAAGACATAGGATCTGACAATTTTTTGATAAATTTGTTTAAGTTTAATATTTAAAAAAAAAAACTTAAATCGGAGCTCTTTCATTGTTTACGGCTTCTGCCGGTGGCATCACAAATGATGAAATGCCATTCAGTGTTGCCATTCACAGTGCAAAATATTTATTTCGCATCTTTACTCACGTGTATTGGCAACGATATAATTGATAGCTAGCATAGAGCGCAATTTTAATTCGCTGCATGATTATCAAAACGTGGAAACGTAGCAGAAAGGTGCGGCAAAGTGCATCATTTGTGACGTCATCAAGACCACGCCTTGTTTGAAAAATCGGACATAAAAAAAAATAATTAAAAAAAACTGTTGGGAAAATGAAAGTATTTTCTAGGTTCATTTTATTATAATTATTATTATTATTATTTTTTTTTGCTCATTTTATCCATTTCAATGACTAAAAGTAATTTTTTTGACTGAAGGAAACCATCCCATTAAAAACAGATTTAGCTACATTAATTGACAATTACGCAATATCTCCCCATATTTGGCGCTAAAAATTAGATTCGAATTACAGTGCCAGCACAATATCTAGCAGAAATTCCGCAGAACCGTGCGTTACACCTTAAGTGAATTTTCCTAATGACAATTTCTCTAGGACTCTTTGTTGCCTTCATTCTATGCTTCACAGAAATCGGATTTTAGAGCTATTTGTTTCTTTTTTCACTTTTTTATGCATTTCAATTGATAATAAAAGAAATAAGCATTTATTAAATAAAGAAATAATTTCTTTTTTACTCATAAATTATAATTCACAACATTATGTTAAAAAATTTCTTTATCAGAAACCATTTAAATGCAAGCACTGTCCTTTCAGTATTTAAGCTTTGAAATGCAGGAAAATAAATTATAAAGAGCAGCTAACTAGCTCTCAAGAGATCAATCTCACAATTGGCTTAATTAATGCCACATTTGTTAAATAATTTATTGTTGACTATTTTATTTTTACAGTACAATTTTTTTAAAGAAAGTACATTAAAAAGAATTAACACATTTTCTCAAGTATATGCATATAAAACAATATTCAAGAGAAGAGCTAGACATATTACAAGATAAGGAGATGTAATAATTTTTATTTATTTATTTTTTTGCATTATTTAGATTAAATGAAAACAGGTAAAAAATATTTTATCAAGTTTTACCTCTCTTTCAGAGAAAAAAAGGATGTGGTTTTATCGAAGTGAAATTAACTGGTTTATAACCTATAAATATTTCTCCAGTTAGTGTGTTTCGTTGGAAAATGCATCGCAATCTTTGATTAATATTTTTTTCTCGTAAAATTCATGGGTTTTGGGACTTTTTGGCTCGCCTTTAGGTGATACAATTATTGGCTGATAAGTTGTATTTTATGAACTTATTTGTTAGTACAACTAAAAATATTCCACCCTATAACAAATTTCGTTTTTTTCCCTTTTTAGCCTACTTTCCCAGTAAAAGTCAGAAAAAGAAGAAAAAAGCGTGAACGAAGGCTTAAGGCATCTTAAAAATATCGCAAAAAACAAAAAAAGGCAAAAATAAATAAAATTATTAAATAAATATCGAAAAATTTAAAATTGGAAAGTAGGGTATTGGGATGGGGAAAAATGTCTGTCGGTCTGTCCCCCCCCCCCCCCCTAATAACTTTTGAATGAATAGTCCGATTCGAACAAACTTTTTTTTTTGTTCGAAAAATCTCGGTGAGGACACCTCATTCCCATATTTCACTTTTTGATTTGAACTATTTTTTGTTCAATTTTGAACAGTTCAAAAAAACTTAACATTAGCGCCAACGGGGAAATTCAAGGCAATTCCGAACTGTGAGGCGAATTTGCTTCAAACAAACTTTGTAGGAAAAAGCTTTTGATGAAAAACTTGTCTATAAAATATCTTTTTGATTTGAACAATTTTCCGTTCGATTTTGAACAGTTCAAATCCCTTAACATTAGCGCCTACGGGGAAATTGAAAGTCAATGTAGATTCCGTACTTGAAGGCGGATTTACTTCAAACAAATTTTGTTGGAAACAGCTCTTGACGACAAACTCCCGACTCCGAGAATTTTGGAGCACCTGACTCCGACTCCTGTGAACGACGCCGATGCCGATGGATAAATTGTTGAACCATCGGCGCCAATGCATCGGTCGAGTCCTAAATAATACGCCAATTTTTTCAAAAGTTTCACCTTGAGATTTGTTGCTGGCGATAGCAAATGCAGGTATTATTGTGAGAAGAAGGTAATTTTATCGAAACTGAAAGTCCTCATTTCGTAAAATAATTTATTTAAATAGTAAAATCGCGAAAACATAATCAAAATGAAAATATTTTTAATGCCCATAGTTACCCAAAAAGCCTTAATAATAAAAAAAATGCAAGTATTTTCATTTTTTTATGCTCAAGCGAGGAATGGCAACACCCCAATATTATCCAGCAATTTCTTCACGCTAACTATGTCGCGTGAAAAAGCAAATAAAAATGAATTTTCACAAACTTTTAATTGTTTATAGTTCAATTTCTAGTCATCTTAGCGGGTTTTCGTTTTTTTTTTGCCGTAAACGGGGGGTAAACGTTTTTAGAAGTAGTTTTCACGAGCTTTCCAAATATACGAAGCTCAAAGCACTGAAATGCATTTTTCGTGTAGAAAAAGCGGTTTAAAAAATGAAATAAAACTTAATGTTTCACGCTTCAAACAATAAATTTCAACAATTTAAAAGAGATAAAATTAATATTTTTGAGTTTCGCTAACTAAAAAACGCTTATAACTTTTTTTCTAGTGGATTTAGATTATTGGACTTTGGGCGCCCTGACAATTTTTTCGTTAGGAATATTTTTTAAAGACCTTTCCAACCATATCAAATTCGAAAAACATGGACCACCCGTTTGCGTAGAAAGAGCCATTTAGGACGAAAATACGGTTTTTTATTAATATCTCCGTTAATTAACGTTCGATTTCAAAAATTTTTTATTGATGACACTAAAACTCGGCAATAGCAAATGAACAAAAAAAGAATGAAGGAAATCGGTTCACAAACAGAGGAGGAATCAGTACCGAAAGAAAACAGCTTGCCTATTAATATATAAAGATGAGCTTATTAATTTTAATTACTTCTTTGCTTTGAAAGCTGTTAAAGAATTTCTTTTTAATGGAAAAAAGTGTATTAGCTACTTCGTTTAAAAGGTTCTGCTATTTTATTTGTTCATTTTTTTAGGCATCTAATTTAATTTTTTTAGATGAGTGAGGAATATTTTATTCCTAGAAATTAGCTTAAAATACTAAAAAAATAGGTTTGAAACAATGGTACTAGAAAGCAGTATGGATATACGGGAAAGTAGACTCGTATATTTCTAGACGGAACTTCTTGTTTTTTATTCACTATACTCTAACATAAATGTATTATAAAGCTTCCTTTCTTTTTAATTCTATCTCTAAAGAGCTTTCGGTGGGTCTTTTTATTTTATCAGCAATCAACAGGAATTGTTTAAACGAAGACGAAACTTAATTACTTCACGCACTTTAAATAACATATTCAGAGAATGCCACTTGAACCTCTATTTGAACAGACTCTTTTCCTCTATCTACAATATACGAACACGCAGCAGTTTTTGCTACCGTACCCATAAAATCCAAGCTCAGGAAGACATTTCCATCTCACAATGCATTTCTTTCAAACTGAACTAAACAACTATTTGCCTTGAACACTTTTGCTGCCCCTCAGGTCCACTCACTTTGCATGTGCTGAATACTATTAAATGCTGTTACTAAACTTCAAGCATTTTAAATTTAAAACAGCACAAAATTATTTTAATATACGTTATTATACTATTTCAAATTCTATACATTACAGTGTACATAACATGTATTAACTGACATTAATCTAGTGTAACTTTATTTGGTTATTGTTGCAACTAGTTTAATTGTATTGAAAATGTACAGGCTGCTTATAATGAGACGGATGCTTTAATGTTGTCTAGTAACGAAATTATTGCTCAGAAATTAACGGAATTTCGTGCCCAACATAATGTAAGGATCAAAAAATTTTTTGAGCGAATAAAGAAAAATAGTTACCAGAGGACATTTTTAATGAAATGCATGACTTCCAGATGACAAAACCTCAATCCATGTGACTTTCGGCTTTGTAGGCATTTGAAACAACTCGGAAAACTAGATTACCCTAGAACTTTTCCAGATCTTAAATACTGCACATCACGACACGTCCGTAGCATACTCTACAGCATACTGCGTTCAACTGTAAAGCATGCAATCTCACTATTCCAGAAGGTAGACGAAAGTGATAGACCAGAAGCCGAGCAACCCATGGTCAAGCATCCCCCCACCCCGAGAGGTATTGATTCACTTAGAGGACTTTGTGACCACGACACATTTAGCATGCCCTAGTCACCATTAACGAAAACGGAGGATCTTCAACCGACTGGCATCAAATCCAGGACTCTTCGGTTACAAGTCCGACGCCATACTGATCAAGCCATCATGGTCCAAAATGGCGAAAGCGATAGTTGAACATGTTTTAATGCAAGATATGTTTTAAAACCATCGTAAATGCATAATAAGTGTGTAACTCATAAAAATGCATCCTCTGCTGGCGTATTTTAGAACTTTTTTTTTAAGTCACTCAAACAAATTTTCATCCCTTCGTTACGTTGCAACAAAACTTCGTAAATTTCTGATAATAGTTTTCCGCTAGACGATTTCAAAATAGAGTCGTTTAATATTGGACATCCTGTATATACAGGGGATTCCGTTTTAACTTAAAAGACCTTTATTTTCGCAATCGTTAGTCCTAGATGTATACTTCCAATTGCAAAATTGTTCAAAATTAGATGCAGAGTTAAGATATTGAAAGTTTGGAGCAAAAAATAAAAATGGGTCAGTAAATACAAAATTTAACTTTTTATACGTGCCCTAGGTCCCTTAACTAATCTTTAGAGAAATGATCTCCATTGAAAACTATTACTGACACAAAAAAACTTGACATTTGTGCGACCAAAACTCAAGGAGATATTCCAGTTCAAAGTTTTGAGGGACCACACAGAAGATGAGATTGGAACTTATCGCCCTTTCAGAAGAATGACAGGTCGTCAAAGTAAGAAAAACAAAGTATTTATATTTTTTATTGCTATTCAAAAATAAATGCAAATGTTATGCCTTGATATGCAAAAACACACTGTAAAACCTCGAACAATTTGAAAAAATCACACTCTAAGCACACATATTTTGAACCCTTGTTAATTGCAATATGGTCCCCCAAAAGGCGTTATTCACGGCGAGTGAAAAGTGGTATAAGTCACAAAACCCTGCGTTTCATATCTCGATGAATATTGGTCGTACTTATGTCAAACGTTTTGTGTGGTAACTATTTTTAACGGAGTATATTTCTCTCAATATAAGTTAGGGGACCTGGGGCCCGTATAAAAAGTTGAATTTTGTATTTTTTGACTTATTTTTATTTTTACTTCAAACTTTCAATATCCTAACTCTGGATCTGATTTTGAACATTTTTGCAATTTAAAGTATACATCTAGGACTAACAGTTGCGAAAATAAAGGTCTTGCAGGTTAAAATGGAACATCCTGTACAATTATTGCTACGAACCAAAGGTACTGAGGGCTCTAAACCTACCGTTACCTCATGTGGCTGCCTCACTGGTTGCCAACAGCAGAAACGATAAATTTCCTAAATTATCTGATAATACCGTCTCTAAAAAAGATTCTGGGCTACTAGCTTGAATTCTAAACATCATTTAATATTCAATTTAGCAGGCCGAACTACTTATGGCCCCAATTACTATTCTCTAGTGGCACTAAACTCCTTGAAGAATGATTTGCGTTGCAAACCAGGTAACTCAATTTGTCTTTATCGAAAACCAATTTCCTTTGCGTTGAACAAGCGAAATCATTTGCATAGTTTATCAGAAAAGATGGAAAAGTCTGGAAAGTTATTGACGTAGAAAAGCTCTATGCCAGCTTAAGGTGTCAGGTATGAGAGTAAAGGAATAAAAATCAATTTTTCGACAATCACATAGGTCAGTACAGATTTATCTTTAACGGTTTTTGCATTTGTGAATACAAAAAGACTACGAGATTTATCTTTAACGGTTTTTGCATTTGTGAATACAAAAAGACTACGAGATTTTGAAAACGTTACAGTTACGCCTGTTTGTAATAAAGTCATATATAGCAGCGCTTCTCATTCTTTTTTGACTTGCGGGGCCGGCAAAAGTTTTTGAAAAAAAAATCGCAAACCATTGATGTTTTTCTTCTTTCTTCCTTTTTTTCTTTAGCAAAAGGGAAAAAAATGCATTCACTGGCAGTTAAAAAGACGTATATTTCGATGACTTGTTTAGAATTTTGTTGGATGTCAATTTAAATGTGATTTTTTTTTTTTTTTTGATTCGGAGACCACCACACACTTGTAAAAATATTTTTCGAACTGCTAAAGGGTTTTTTTTTTTTTTTGCTTTTTGACAAAATAATAATAATAATAACTGAATTAATTAATATATTAAGAAAAATTTGCTTAGTGTTAACATTTAAATCAGTTCTTTAGGACTAACTTATATACATAAGGAATAAACAATTTTGAAAAATAGCAGAAAACTACGAAAATTAATGCATAAATAAAATATAATTAGGACATATTTGTCCTAATTGAAGTAATTCTTATAACTGATTTTGTGATTTAAATTCAATTTTTCTTATACCACCATTAAAAAAAAAATTCACAATTAAGATAAATGACAGTAGTTTATTAGAAATACTAAACAGCCTTCAATATGCATAAAGTAAGAGCTGTATTTCACAAGACTTGTAACCTGCCATTGATTGATTAAAATCTTATATAAGTAAAAACTGAGCGTATGTATTTATGTATGTATGTATCTATATCTAAGTTACTTTTCCCAAACGACAGTGAACTGACCATCGAACCAGGTATCGATGAATTTGTAAACTTCTCGTCTTAATGTTTGGCTGTTTTCAACATAATCCTCCGATAATAAATAGCGGAGATATCAAATAAAACACACCTGGATTTCGGCATGAAATCCATATTTTTCGAAGGCTTTCCTCCATTCAAATTACTATTCAGTGCTTAATTTCAACTTTCCGCAATAATGCTTTTATTAAAATTTGTAGAGTGAAGAAAATTATTGAGAACAAAGATCTGTAGTCATTTTTTCCTCAATTATAAATAAATAAAAATCTGGCTTTTGTTTTAAAGGCTTTTCCTGTAATCGGGGGATTTAAAATGTTTACTTTTTGATTTTTTTCCCACAATCTGCCGCAAACTTTTATTGATTTTTTTTTTCTTTTGTTAAGCCTGATTGTTGAACACGTATCACTTGATATAACTTTTATTTTCGAGGTAGACCGTGCAAAGCTGGGCTACGCAGCTTGTTATTAATATACTTTGAAAAAATTTGAAATTCATTTTGTGTGTATGAGATTGTAAAACTAGTATACGGGTCATTCTTCAAAAAGGGTAACTTTTCTGTCACACGCCTCTTACAGTAAAAACTTTAAGGAACAATTCATTTAACGATGTTTTTTTAATTTCATCAAAACTATATCTATTAAAGCCTGGCAACCACTTTTTAATAATAATTTTTATTTTAATATATTTTTGGTTCACAGCATGTGAATTCTCACCTCCGTGGCATGTCACACACCTGGTGTGACTGTTTATGTTGCTTAATAACTTGCTTAATCAAAAGTATATATTTATTATTTATTATTTCTTTCACAAGTGTCTCAAATACTAATTGCTTAATTATATTTATTTTTTTAATATTGTGTTTTATTCCGTATTAGTAGGATAAGGGAATTACGTCACACAATAAATTCTCACCTTCGTTACCCAAACACAAAATGCCATTTCTCATTATCAGATGGCATTAATGACATCATATTTTATTTGCAATGATACAAGGGAGCCCCCTTGTTTATTTTCAACCATAAAGAAGGTGTAAGATTTTTTTTTTGAATAACAAGAAGATAGATTTTGTTTTAAAAATCAAGTGTGGGTGTTAGGAATTCTCACCTCCGTGAACTTGACTTTCTGGGATGTAAATTAATGTAAAAAAAGGAGTGTACATGTTTCCATATTCTGAACATGTGCAGATTGTAGCCACGAAGAACACCATTATTTTATCCAAACCGGTTTTAACCGGTTTTATCCATGGTTAAATTCACCCCTGGCTGAAATTCATACAACCCTGGTTTTTAAAGAATCTTTTTAAATCTTCACTACATTGTATTAAAATAGATAACTTCATTCAGAACAAGCGAATTCTAAACGTATGGAAAACTTCTTTGAAATTCCTTTTCAACTTTTTTGCAGAAATTAGAAAATGTTTTTTGAAAAAAAGGATTGCATAAAATGCGTAAAATAATGAAATGCCAACTTTACAGACTTTAAAAAAAAATAATAATAATAAAAAAAATAATAATAAAAACACGAAAATAAAAAAAAAAAATCGCAGGCATTTTTTGAGTCAGAAAAAAAAGATCATGAAATAATTGCGTTAAACTTCAAAGAAAATACTAAATTATGTTTCGCTTTTGCTGAAGTAAAAAAACGCGAGGCATAAATTGTTTAAAAAAATGTTGTTGCATAAATTATTTTCAATGAAACTCGCTAGAGCAATGAAACAGAAAAATCAAAAGTGCTATAAAAATGTTCTACATCTTTCACTCGTAAATTCTTAACAGAAAATGTGAATTTAAAATTTATCATTAGATAATTACATTCAGAACCGGAAGTAAAGAGTTCTCAGCTAGAGATAAGGAAGAATGTAAATTTATGGAGTCGAAGTGCATGAAAACATCTCTATTCGATTATAGACGCTGTTTTTCTATGATCATATTAAAATATTTTTATCTATATTTTTAGTCACATTAAATGAGTAAATGATTTGAATTTTAAGTTCGTTTTGAGTACAGAATTCAGAAAAAGACTTCATTTTAAATTTTACTTAAAAGAAAAAAAAAATCTATATAAATCTAAAAGTATTATAAATAAAAACAAAATTGGTATTTTTACATTACTTGTTTTACGATTGCTATTATGCATTTGATTTATTTGTTAGCATCAAGTAAAAAACTATTACGCATGCGCGAGACATTTCCTGGTTATTTGCATTGTTACGTGTACAAGAGGACAAAAAGATTAGTTCCTGTCTAAAGCAAAAATTTACTCCTCGGAATGTAACAAACTGATGCTAGTCCCCTGTTTTGACCATCTATAGAATCAATGCAAGAATGCTTGCGTGTCATATGCCATCACTGAAGATGGTGAAGAACTGCTGCGTATATATGGATCGAAAATTTCGAAAACTGAGCACGCAATAGTAAGGCCAAATGGTGCGTTAATATTTCTAATAAGAAATCCATTGCCTCTGGCATTTATTGCACGCTTTTAGCCCTAAGGTATCTTTCCGACTGGGTGAGATTGCACTGGTCTCATCTTAACTTGACAATTTCAATGAATGAACGTACACTTCACTTTTCAAGCAATTTCACGTCGTGTAAGTTAAATGTTTTTGTGAAAAATAATGATAGATGATCGTTTTTTTGGGGGGGGTAATACACTCAAACTCACTTATAAAGAGTGCAAAGTTCGCGTTATAACAGTGCTCGTAAGAAAACGAGTTCGTGAAAACGATCTTAAAAATTCATCATATTTTCGGTTTTCCTTCTTCTTTTTATTCTCTATACAGAACTGTTTAAATGTCTCTTTCTTGTTTCGTTGTTTTTGAGAAATACACAAATACACACATGTATGAATTTAAATACTTCTTTGTTCTACACAATGTTTTTGAAAAAAGTACTGTCGTCACTTGTACTCTGGGTTTATGATTCATCGCTAAATGTTGATTGACTGAAAAAAAAATATAAGCAAATAGTGACGAAAAAAAGGATAAGCTGAGTTGAAGTTAATAGAAATTTTAAGACTTACAAAAATATTGATCGTTTTAAGCGAGGTTTACTCGTTAAAAGCGAGTAACGCTTCCATAGATTTAATATTCTACTATCCAAGTATTTCTGATTTTCTCGCTAAATTTGGGTTCTCGTTAAATCAGAGCACGTTATAAGCAAGTTCGACTACACATCCATGTTCAAAACGGTTCAAACGCAAACACTAATGGTTAATGCACTTGACATAAAAAAAGGCATTCACAATATAAAAATTATGCAATAGTATATAATACAATAACTAGCAGCGTATATGACCATATAAGTAGTGGTCAGTAGTGCAAACCAAAAAGAAATCAGATTTTCTATCTTGTTTACATTAATTCTCAAAAGGGTGTTCAAACCTAAATGTATCGCTATTTCCTAAAATACTATTATTATAGTAACTTAGCATATTTGAGCAAGTTTTCAGGATTTATCAAGCCTCTGCAAACACATGTACGAGGGGGGACCCAAAAATAGCCGGATTTTTGTTCTAAAATATTTGTATATTAGTTTATCCACAAAATTTCTTTAGTCTCCTTCAAAGTGTTCACTTTTAGATGCAATACACTTGTTAATTCTTTTTTTTCCACTCTTAGAAGCTCCCTTGGAACTCTTTAACTTTGATCATGATCAGTGTCCGTTGCGAAGCAGTTTTTACAGCTTCTACACCATCAAAACGCTTCACTTTCAGAATTTTTTTCATCCTCGAGATCAGAAAGGAATCACAGGGTGCTAAGTTTGGCGAATACAGGGTACGGGGGTGGAGGAACGACTAGCCACCCCTAAGGCCCTGTTTATGCACACTCCGGTTTCACCCCGGGGTGAAGCGGAAGGTGGATAAAAGGGGGATTGCAGCCGGGTTGATGGGAAGACCCGTTTTTGTCAAATCGTGGATTCTCCTTTACGTTATTGTACAATATCCTTTTTTTGTGAGTGTGTGTGTGTTTTTATAGTTAAAATGAGCATTAAAAAACATATTGCAGAATTTTTCTGAAAATAATTTGGGGCATAATGGGTTAATTACTTATCACAACTATGCTGTGAATAATATTATATTTCAATATGAATCCTATTATTTCATCCTTTTAATTTATTACTTGACTTTCATAAATTTAATCAAAAATAGCTTGTGACAAATGCAATAGCTTTTACTAATTTCGACTGGGGATCAGCATTGTGAGAACTAGCAACAATCAGTAAATTGTGTAAAAATATGTCTTTATCTTCTAAATCCATTTCTAAATTAAAATTTTTGCCTTTTGTGATCGTCAATATCATGACCGCACTTAAGGGGTGGGTTTTCAGGGTTCCAATCCCCTCCAAAATTTTCGCAACTGTTCCGAAATATGCTTTAATTATACTATTTTTCTGAAAAAGTTGTTTCAAATTGATTTATTTTTATTAATTTATTTTGGTTTTCAATTTCATTTTAAAATAAAATTTTTATGGACGAAACACATGTACAGAACTTTATCCCCAGTAAAAACTTTAAATTGTACTTCTTGTGGGAAAAATCCGCCAATAATCCTTCAATGTAGGTGGAGGGAATTCTCTCCTGCATTGAACGCGGCTTGAAGCCGGGTTGGATGCATAAAACAGCCTTATTCCGTGAATTCGGGTTGACGCCGGGTTGAATCCAGCTGCATAAACAGGACCTAAGAGGCCAAGTAGCGGTTAATAGTGAAGGTTGTGTGTACGGGAGCGTTATCATGGGTAAAGGAACCATTCTTCCGATTGCCCGCGCAAGCTCCAACTCACACTTGTTTATTCTAAAGTTTCTTCAATCGTAAAACGACGACTCTCGTTGATTTTTTGGCGGATTTTTTCAACGTTTTCATCATTTCGAGACGTTGAAGGGCGCTCAGAGCTAGCATGATCGTCAACATTTATGCTACCACGTTTAAAGTGCCCAAACGACTCGAAAACTTGTGTACGGCTCATAGCTTCGTTCTTGAAAGCTTGTTGAAGCGTTTAGTAAGCTATTCCGTTGCCGACTTTTCAAGAAAGAAGCAAAATTTCAAGCTTACAGTTTTTTCTTTTAAATCTGATATAATGAGTTTGCACGCAGAAAGCAACAACACCTGAGAAAACCAACACTACGATCAGACATTATCAACTAAACTGACGCCACTTGCACAGCTGGTTAGGGAAGGTCTCTACTACAGCCATCTAGCTGGAGAACACTCTACTACATCTAGGATCGGCATCGCACCATTAGACCTGTTTCTTTTGGGTCCCCCCTCGTACACACTTTTTTGCTTTAAGTCAAGTCTTTCTGGCATATTGTTTAAACATGCTTTTGGTTTTTATAGTTTTTCTCTTTTCACTGTGATAAAAATTTGTCATGATACTGCTCAAACTTTAATACATTCATAAAAAGGTCTCATGTGATCCTCAAACACATCGCCGCAGGCAAGAAAATGACGCAACTCAAAATTTGTGAAAAACGTACTAGCTATTGATTTTAAATCTAAATTTAATGCTCTCTCTTACCACTGAACTCACGCAAAGATAGCTTGCGTAACTGGTGCGTGGAGGAGTAAAAACGATATAATCAATAGAGACACATCATTAAAATTTCATAATATAGAAAGAAAACTTTCGATTTTTAGATTTGTATTATTAGTTTAAGCAACAAAAACGAACCAATAAACATCATATTATAAATTTTTCCTCCGTATTGTAATATTTGAGACTAAATCGCTTAAACATATCATTGCGTAAAATCTTGATTTTCTTCAAAGCTGATTTTTGAGCTGTGTCACTTTCTTTGCTTTAGTTTTACATGTCTGGATTTTTTTTTTTTTTTTTTTTGCTTGTTTGTGCATCCTCACATAGATTATAGCCAGTTCACTGATCGAGTAACGCTCCTGATGTCATCAACAATGAACTCGCCCATAGCACGATAATTTGATAATACTTTTTTGGTAATGTTTGACATGTACGAAAATGCATTATTTTGACGAGGCTGAACTGGATCCGGTAACTTAACTGTTTTAATGGTAAGATTAATTTTAGGAGAATGAAGAAACGAAACAGTGATCAACAATGAACGTTTTCTTTTGGAGTTTAAGGCTCATCCACTGGAGTCAGGGTTAAAATTTCAACTATCAAAATATAACCAAACAGACAATTCCTTCGTTCAAATGTAGAAACAATTTTCACCCGTCAAACCATGATGGGCGACTTTCTAGTTTAATCAGGGTAAGCTTCCATTGCATTATTTCTGCTCATAAAGGTGAAGTTTTTACCTCTAAACCTAATAACTACTTTTTTTGATACATTGCCTATAAAACATACAAAAATATTTCTTCATTTAAATCAAATGCCATTAAATTTTGTTAAATAGCTTACTATAGTTAAAACTATATAAGCTTCCCATTGTCGTCATTTTATCTCCAGTTTGAAACATTCTTGAACACCACCTCCTTTATATCTTTTGTTTTAAACTGCACGTTTAAGTGGTTTAAGGCACTTCTTCCCTGTTTTGACACATCTTTAATTGGCTATTAAATCTTTTTATAATTAACGGGGCTAATAAAAATTCTTTTGTGCTGCCATCTCTTGGGAAACCTTTTATTGCACTTTTCTCAAAGGATTGGCACAGAGGTTGCCTTATAATGAAAGGAGGAGGAGAATCGATAGTTAAATCCATTGAAAACTTCGAAGTTATTTTTAAACTCTGCACTGATCGATCTCAAGCTAAAGAGTCTTTACTTTCAGATTGTGGAGTTATGGAGGGGAATATTTTATTTGAGTTAAGGAATTGCTTTTTTGCAATACTGTTTTTTTTTCATAGACTAGTTTTTGCTAATGAAAACTGCAACATTTTCGAAGGTCAATAAGATTAAAAGGAAAAAAAAAAACACCCAGCATTCATTTGAATTTCGACGTCTTGAATTCAAATTACGCTTTTCGCAATCACGAGTTGCAGTAGGGCCTTACTCGTTGGGTTTTTGTTTCTATAAATGGAATGGAATGGAAATGGTCAATAAGGTATCACCCATCATATCTGTACCTCAGAGCCAGAGAAACGTATGTCACATTATGATGATTTTACAGACCATACCGTACAGGACATACCGTTTTTGAGTTATGCAAGATACATACACACATACGCACATACATACGGACGTCAAGAGAAAACTCGTTGTAATTAACTCGGGAATCTTCAAAATGAATATTTCGGATGTCTGTACGTTCCTAGGCATATATCCACGTGTGGTCGGGTCGAAAAAAAAAAAAAAAAAAACCTCAACATTCATTCGGGGGTGAGCAAAAGTGAAATTAAGGCCGATTTTTGAAATAAAAGTTTTTCGTGAATACAATACTTCCTTTTTACTTTCTTCTATATTTAATATATAGAAGAAAGTATTGGATTCGTGCAAATTTTCGAATTTCGAATTTTGACGGATTCGAACGTTTTGAAGTGTGCTGAGTCCATTTCGACTATTTTTGGAAAATGTCTGTCTGTCTGTGTGTATGTATGTGTGTGTGTCACGTCTGTGTGTGACCAGTTTTTTGTGGCCGCTCTACAGCAAAAACTACCGCATGAAATCGAACGAAATTTGGTACACATATGTGCCCCTATGTGAACTTGTGCCCATTGGTTTTTGGCGCGAATTCCTCCAAGGGGGGTGGAGCAATGGGACGTTTTTTGAGTTACGCGTGATTGCTATTCCTCAGGAAGTAACTAGCGGAATCAAACAAAATTCGGTCCATATGTTGCCATCAACAGGAACAGGAGCTGATTCAATTTTAGTGTCAATAACTCAAACGGGGGTTGAACTATAGAACGTTTTTTGTCGTCAATTGTGACTGCTGTATCTCAAGAAATAATGAACGGAATGAAAGAAAAATTTATCGGCAAGTAGCCCTTAGTGGGTATAAGAGCTGATTTTATTTTCGTGTCAACAGCTAGAAAGGGAGTAGCACAATCGCCCGTTCTTTTTTTCCATTGTGATTGCCCTATTTCAAGAAGTAATACTACGTTCTGGTTGAAATTTGGAATATATGTTAATCCATATGTAAACAGGCTTTGGTTCAATTTTGACGCCAATCGCTCCAAGAGGTGTTGATTTTTTTTTTTTTTTTTTTTTTTTGCGAATAAAAATAGCTTTATTAATGCAACAATAAGAAAGATAAATCGTAATAGATTGTCGTCTGCGTATTTCTCGTGACTTTAATTGTATGGAAATGATCGGAAATATTATCCAATGATTTATAATGTTTAACTGTTGCCATCTTATGTTTGTTAACAAATAAAATATTTGTAATTAATTCAAGCAAGGCTTTTAAAATAACTTTCAATTTTCGCTCTTTGCTTTGCTTTTGCAATAATTCAGACATTGGGATGGTCGTCTAGTTTTTACATGTGTACTTTTGTTTCTGTTGGGAATATTGCTTCCTCGTCAGGCATGGGAAGGGATCAGAAAAAAAAAAGAAAAATATAGAAGAAAGTTTCGTGATGGCCACAACATACTAGTTTGTAAAAGGAAGTAAAAATGGTTATTAGGATGTGGTGATAAAGATTTTTTGAATTAGATCCACTAATACACTTATTATAAAGATTAGCTACAGCGTATAACGTTGTGTACTTTCGTTTCTCATCAATCTTGAATGATAGGAATTAGTAATCTGAAGATTTGGTATTTAGATGAAGTTTTCCTGTTCAACTTCATCTATATTTGTGTTTTTCCTGAAAATGCGTAATTTTAAACAAAATATCACCCTTTTTTTTAATATCAAGCATGTTTAAGTTAAGCCCTGAAAAAATGTGAATAAAATCAAACTGTAGACGATTTGTAACAGTGGCAGTGAAAATTTCGGTCTCTAAACAAATGTTATAACAACTTTCGCACGGAAATATGAAAACTCAGAGCAACATCTACTTTGGTAAAGTAAAGGTAATAAGCAATTTGTGATTGCTCAAAAAAAAAAAAAAAGCTGCATTATTTATTATAAACTAGAGGTACCTGCACCGACTTTGCCCGCAGTAGAAAATGAAAAGGTCATTTGGTTAGTCTGTAGGGGAGAGTGTTGTACCTTGGGACACTGCTAATTTCTAAGACTCTATTTTTAGCAGCCATGTTTTTGTAATCTCTAATTGTAACCTTTACTACTAAATGGTGCCGTTGAAAAATCAGCATCAAATGAGTAAAATTGACGATTTTTTGAGAGAAAGAAAACTTCGTGACTCCAAAGTAAATATTTTCTTCATTTTTATTTCATTTTCTGTCTTTGTATTCGTAAATTTAATCAACCGAATTTTATTTTGTTATAAAAGAGTAGTACTTTAAATATTTTACTTATGAGAAAATAATGATAGTGCATCTAGATTGACCATCATTTTTGTTTTTCTTAAACCACGTGGTGATTGTATCTTGGGACAGTCAATCATTTTGTAACTTAGGACACGTTCCAAGGTACAACATATACATGGTTCTTAATAATTAAGATATGTTTACAATGTTCAAATCTTATGTAGTCTTTTAAACACATTTAATTTTACATAATAATTCATAATTCAATATTCATAATTAATTATTCATGATTTAATTCACTTCTATGAACAAAATATGTTTTTTTTTTTTTTTTGGTGCAAAATTGCTTCAAGTATATCGCAGCTTTCTGAATCATGAAGGGTTCCCATGGTACAACAGGCCGAGTCCCAAGGTACAATAGGATGTTGCACCTTGGGACAGCTTGGAAATTTTACTTTAAATGGCTGGCAATATTTTATTTTCAAACTTTCTGAATTTAAGGAAGTATATTGGATAGAAGTATGTTGGGATAATTTAATGTGAGTTTTAGATTTTAAATTTGATTCAGATAGTTGACGTTAAAAATTAAAATATGAAAAGTGTCCCAAGGTACAATACTCTCCCCTATATTTACAAATAATGAATGATGAATTTCTCGCCAATTTGCTCACCCATGTTATGGTAGTTCGCTCGTCCACGTTATGATAATTTGCTCGCCCACGTTATAGTAATTTACTCTTCCACGTTATGATATTTTTCTCGGTAAAATGTTTTTAAAATTGGAATAGAAAAAGAACAAAATCTAATTTTTGAAAAATCACTTCGAGGTGCTCCCTCTTATTCTACGAACTAATTGTGTGCCAAGTTTCATGAAAATTGGCCGAACGGTCTAGGCGCTATGCGCGTCACAGGGATACAGACAGAGATTCAGACAGAAAGACTTTCATCTTTATTTTTTGTTGAGAAGAGACAAAGAAAAACGTGAAAATTTCCACAATTTCCAATTAGAGTAACAGGCGCTTATTTAGTGTTTCAAAAAAGATTTTTTTTTCAATGAAAAGAAAAAAAAATAAAAAATAAAAAATGAAATCAAAGGACAAATTCTAGATAGTTATGTCTTTTCATCAGAAACTCATTTTTCATTGAAAATTTTGTTCTTCTTAGTCAGGTTCTGTGTTATATGTTACAGAATTTGCATTTATTAGGTTTTAAGTATAAAACTATTAAAAACAAAGCATTTATAAAAATGTATTTTGTTCCTTTTTCTTTAATTTCTTTATTATTTGCAGTTTAAATTCAGCATTCAGTATACTTTCATAATAAAGTTTCGTATAATATTACACTAAAATTAAATTGTAGTTTGTATAAATGAAGCAAACTCTGCATTTAAAGAAGAAAATTTCCATTGCATTTTTTTTTATTCATGCCGTTGATGAGAGAGCTACATGTTGGATTGATCGGGTCTTGAAACCTTGCAATTTCAATAAATATCAAGGCAGTTTTAACCGTGTTTTTTTTTTTTTTCTTTTTTTTCAAATTAAATAAATTTATGCCGAAAAAGCAAATATTTGGAAGTTGTTATTAAAACGTTTGGAACCCTAGAGTACTTGTGTTTGCAGAAGCTGACAAGTCTCCGCAAAACTGGTTGTTCAGCTAAATATTTAGAGCGATGTAGCAGGATATTTAAAATTGTATTTAAATGTCTCGGAGTAGAAAACGTTTTAAAAAAGAAGTGACTTAGTCTCTACCTAGACGATTTTCACCAAATGAGAAATTAAGAGAATCTCGGGTTAGGATTGCGTCACCGCAAAATATCCAACCAGTACATACGGTGTACGTACTCGTGAAATCCGTTGGTATGAATGTCCCGTTGTCTTTTTTATTTACTTGAATAAAAAAAACTTTTTCTCTACATTTTAAAAAGAAGTAACGTCAAAGAAATTGTGAAAGGTAGTCTGTGGCAGGGGGGGGGGGGTGTCTACGTCCAGGAGACCCCATAGCACTTACAATCTTGAAATTTGACACAAAATTGCTACGAGCCCCGGGGATTTGCACCTGGGTTTTTTTATTTTAAATTTCGAAATAGTTTTTTTATAATTAATTTTCAAACTTAAATTTCACTCAAATGGACTATTAAAGGATGGCAATAATTTTTTTCTGCATCAAATGAAGCTTGTTCCAATTTCCTCAATATATAATGGACTGTATATATAAGGGTTTCTATTTTAACGGAAACTCTTAGACCCAACTCAATTCAAGCACTTAGCTAAAGAGCAAAATACATTACTAGAGACCACGAATTTGAAAGCGACTTTTCAAGTGTACAAAACTGCCGTTTTGCAATGCACAGTAGCCTTTTAGCACCTATAGCTCTGAAAGTTAGTTTAAATCCCGGGAAAAGGGTGTTTTGTATTCCAAACGGAACTTGTAACGCATTTTTAATCTGATTCTTTCTAATTGAAGATTTAAATCTTTGTGAATCAAATAAGATTGAGAAGCAATCTTAGGGTGTTGGTGAGTGGCAGGTAGCAGGGCCCGGAGCCTCCTAGTAGTTAAGAGTTCTTTTTGCATTTTTTTAAAAGATCGTATACTCAGAAACAAAATAGTGTTTAATTTCTTTATAACATTCCCTGCTTATGCTGTTTTTTTTTATTACTTTGCGTTTGCTACTTTAATATTTTCGCTTTAACTATTGTTTTTTAAATTGTTACAAGCGCCTTTTTAATCGCACTAATAAGGAGATACACTTCTCATCTTCTCGAACTTACAAACGATGCATTAGTTTTAAAGGAAGAAGTCTTATTAATGATTCGTTGTTGTATATAGTATTTAAAAATGTAGAATCGTTAACATTCATTTCCTTTTTTAATCACCACCTTAATTAAGTAATAAAAGCTATACACAGAGTAACACATCTGCACCATACACGTAGTTGCAGTATTTACTTCCTTGTAAAAAGCAAAATAAGTATTGTTTTCAAGAAAAAAATTTGCACTTAAATTACAACCTATATATTCAATTGCTACTTTATCCCTCTTGAATAGTTTTGAAGTATTTTTTCGCAACATGTGTACGTATGAGGGAAAAAAATGGTAGCCCCCTCGAACGTACGTCCCTACTGCGAGCTAAGTTTAACGAGATTTGTCGTCACGTCTGCACGTATGGCCGTGCGTGAGTGCGTTTTTTTCTTGAATCGCTCAAGAACGGTTAGCCGTAAAATATTGAAATTTTTTTTGTAGAATGAGTTGCAAGTGATTTCATTAGAGGTATATGCCTTTTATGGAGAAAAAAATACATATCAAGTTTTCCATCGAGCAATCTTTGACTGTAAATCGTTTTTTAAAATATCAAAAGCAGATTCCATTTGAATTTCTTTTCTTCCAGTTTCCACAAAAGAGGGATCATGATCGGCGCAACAGGTAGCCGGCACTTGAACAGCCGTCGCCGTGGCTCCTCCCCGAACGTGTCCCCCCACCTGTTGAGCTTGAAGAGTGGAGGGACCTTGTCTACGCAGGCCGAGGAGGATGAGACTGTCCTCGAACCCGAATTGCCGCCCGGGGTGGTCAAAATGGACGCCAGGAGGCGCAGGGCTGTCAACACGACGGATTACAAGACCTGTGTTCTACTTCACGCACAGTTGAAAGGACTTAACCTCGGAGACGTGGCGTGAGTACCCTCTTACCTCCTTACCCAGGAACCATATGAATTGTCTAATCAGGAAAAATTAAACAACCGAATGAACATAGTGAAAAACTTTTTTTTTGACTCATACATTCCCCACTAGTGAGATACGAGATTAAAAACTGGCGAAATTTTGAGAAAAGTCGCCAAAATTAAAAAGTTTGCGAGAAATGGAAGGTACTAAGCGGATTTTGCCGTTCAGCATGTGGCAGAACATCCATCTGTAAAGCATGTGTAAGATGTCTTTCATTTCTCACCACAACTGACTAAATTTGGCGACTTTCTAAAAAAAAAAATCAGTGAACTTTAAAATATTATGTTTTGATAATGGGGAGGCAAGGGCAAATAATTCATGATTCCAAAAACTTGTTTTACTATATACTTTTTAGATCGTTACTTTAATATATTTCTTCATTACATGCACTGCCGTATGGTTTCCACGTTAGCCTGTCCACACAAGTGAATGACTTTACTTAACCTCTTGAGACGCTGACGTCTTGGGGACGTCATTTATTCTGTAGTGGCACATGATATGAATAATGTGTCAGAGGTGTCAAAGCGTCCGTAATGGCACATGAAATGATTGCCGTTTCCAGACATTATTTTATGTCAACGAGTAAAAGCTACAGTTTAGCTATCGAAACTACTAGCAGTTTTGTTTGCATCAATCAGTTAAGACCATTCAATTCGTTCTAAGAATGTTCGTTTAACAATCTTATTCATGCGATGTCCAAACATCAATACCGTTATACACTCAGGAGAGTCAGTATTCCAAAGAGAAATTGCTTACCCTCTGAGAACGAGATACCCTAAAAAAAAGAGAAAAAAAAAGAATAATCAATGTAAAAGTGCCAATTGAAAGTTTAAACGGCGCAGCCCACTCCATAACATCCATATGAACCTTTGTTTAAATTGTGAGTTCATCTCTGTGGGTCGGTCTTGTCTGACTATAGATGGGGAGGTTCTGGGTTTGAATCCCGGCTCGGGCATAGATGTACTCCCTCTCTCCTGTCCTTGTCCTGCATTGTTGTGTGCCTACCCTATAAACGAGTCCTTATGCCACATGTGTGCTATGGAAATCAGATTTCACAACAAATTATGGTACAGTTGAAAGAGTGAAGCAGCGCATCCCGAATTGCCAGTCAAGCTGGAAAGACAACAACACCTCTGAGGGTTTAGTGAAGAATCTTACATACTTACAACGGACTAAACTTGTCATGAACAGCTATTGCAAGGCAATAATTATGGGTACCGCATCGACTATTGCTAGTTTCTCACAGTGCAGCAGACAGAATTTTGG
This sequence comes from Uloborus diversus, assembly GCF_026930045.1. Classification (NCBI taxonomy): domain Eukaryota; kingdom Metazoa; phylum Arthropoda; class Arachnida; order Araneae; family Uloboridae; genus Uloborus; species Uloborus diversus. The sequence goes on from NC_072736.1 coordinate 112,482,573, forward strand.
CCATCAGCATACTGTACACCATTATTGCTTCTGTATACAATATTATTAAGTTTTGCATTGTCATAGCATATTGGCTGTTTTGCAGTCCATCATTGAAATCTTCTTTTTAGCCCAGAGATCGCGTGATCCCAGATGACAGTTCGCGTCGTTTTATGGAACTGATCAATTGTCGCTGCTGCTGTGATACCTACAAGAAGTTGATGGTGGAGATAGGATTCAACCCTTTCTGGGTTATCAATTTTAAATTATATTGCAATCCTAAATTATACATGTGAGGACATTTATGGACCAACACATACCCTTCACCCTGTCCTTGGAGAAAATTAAGGCTTTTTGTGACCAAATACTCCAAAAGAAAATTCCAGTTGGTCTGTGGTAATGGATACATCGAGTATTTAAAGTTATCTGCGGTTAAACAACGTTTGCATGCTTGTTGAACTTACATTCAAAAACCTCCCTTTCCAACAAAAAGGAACAATAAACCAGTTACATACATCTTCGGACTCCACATTCGCTCGAAGTATAATCATTGATGGTAATCGTAAAACTTTTCTCCACCTTACCCCACCTTTTAGCGATGCACGTTTTCAGTTCTGGAGGAACGTCAACGATAATGTCGTAACTCTTGTTCTGCCTTTTGTGCATTACGTGAAAAAGAAAGATTTAACTGTAGATGCAAGCACAATTATCCATGCTACAGAACTTTAGACATCGCTGTTAATTGTGTAAGTCAAGCTTATTGCGCAAAAAAAGGGTATGGTAAGGAAAGGGGCTGAATGATGTCATGACGCCACTTAACTCGCTTCTAATTGGAAAACGAACAGCAGCATGCTATTAAATTTTAATGATGATTTTTCCCGTGCAAAAATTTTGAATCTCATGCGAAATAAACGCTTGACGCTACTAACAAGAAAAGTCAATCTAAATTATACTGTACTAGTTGCATATTTGCTCTGTTTCCTTGCGTATTTTGTGCAGGAGCAAACTATTATATACATTGGACGAAAATTCAAAGTTCAGTCTGTTTAGATTTATTCAAATTTTAAAATACCCCTCCGCTTGAAATTCGACACTGTGTCTCTGCATGTACACATGCGTGAATATGTTTATGCATAGTATGTGAATGTGTCAGACTTAGTAATGAAAAAAAAATCTTTTCATTTTATAAATTCTGATAAATTAGTTTCAATTATGGTTATAAATAAACTAAACGGAACTGTTAAACTGCAGTTTAAACTGCGTTTATGCTTTAAAAAAGCTCAGTGTATCATGATAAAGAAAATCCTGGAATCTCATGTGTTAGGATCGAGTACATTTTATTCTATAAATAAAACGTGAATAACTTATAATTTTATTATTCTGACTGCTTTAAATATTTTAGCAGTCTTCGTCTTCTTCTTTTTACGTTTTAGACACGCAGTGTTCTCCACTGAAAACTTATTCCCTAATTTTTAATATTTCTGTTTCTTTGACATTTGCTTCGATAATTTCTACTCAAAATATTTTTTTTCTTATTTATTTCTAAGATTCCTTTTATGTCAACATTTATTACTCTATTTTCCGGGAACCGTATCATATTTCTTCATCTATTTTGACATTCTGAGATCTTTAATATGCCTTCTTATTTCCAAAATTACTCTTTAGAAAGTGGCTTCGTAAATATTTTTATCGAGAGATTTTTTACTTGTTCTATATATTTCGTACGTTTCGTTTCATGTTATTGCTTTTTCTGTGACTACTCGTTTTTCTTCAAAATCTTGTTACGGGAATTGGTGCTTTTCAGAATGTGTAGGAGTTTCTTATTTTCTTCGTAACTGTTGAACTTGTAATTCCGTTTTTCGTGGAAAGCACGAAATTATATTTTGATGTTTATCGCAACAAGTTAGATAGAATTTAGATTCGATATTGAGTATCACATTGGCGGAGTCATTTATTTATTTATGTATTTAAATCCCACCAATCACCCCCGTACCAACCCTGGTGAGGGTTTGACCGGATGTGGTGATTGGGAGGAATAGAACAGGTCACGAGTGACCAAGCACTTCCTGGAACAATTCTGATACATACAAATACACATACAATCGTATGAAGTATTAAAAAAAAAAAAAACATAATATACAGGTGAATAAGAAGTTAAATGAGACTTGGATGGCTGAAATACAACATAAACAGCAATGAGAGTTCTTTGAAAACTTTTAGGTCGGAAATTTAAAGTCTTTTGTTTGTGATATGAGTAGGGACATCATTTTATAGATATTCTTGTGTGAAGCTGAATGAGATAGAATATGTGTAATATTTTTGGAAAAATAAATGTTGGAATTATAAGTGCAATGGAAGGGGTGGTAATTATCTTGAACCGGTGTAGATATGAAGGAAAAGCCCCGTATACACTGAGGAATTGTCCTTCTATTGGTTGTTTGCAGCGTCGTTTTAGTTTAACTTTTGGCAGGAAATCGTGAACTCTCCGACTAGAAGTGGTGGAGTCAGGAAAGAACACTTATGCCGACGGATGGAATTTCAAAACCTCCGACTCTAAGTAGGGGAATGTGGGGCAAAGTGAAATTGTTAAAATGACTGAGTTTTTTCGAAGTGAACAAATCAGAAATTTGTTATGAAAATAACAGTAAATAAAGAAAAAACATTTAATTTTATAATAAAACTTGCGTTGAAACAGTATTTTTTTAAAATTCGGGCAGTAAATTTGACTCTTCAAACAAGAAAAAAAAATAGAAAATTTTCACTTCTTTTTTTATGGGGTAAAGTGAAAAATAAAATATTTTTCTAATGAAATATTTTCTATTCGATTATAAAAAATATTTTTAATCAAAAGAATGAGTGAATGAAATGTTAAGTGAATGAATGAAAAGATAAGGAAACAATAAACGAGTAATTAAATGAATAACTATATGAAGAAAAATAAATGAACGAGTAAAAGAATGAACGAATAAAAAAATAAGTGAAGGAGTGAATAAATATGTGAATTACTAAATGAAGGAATGTAAATGAAATAATTAATGTATGAAAACGTGATTTATCTTAAATGATTGTGTGAGTAAATGAAACAAACTATTTCACTTTGCTCCATCTACTTTGCCCCTTATGTACTTGACTAATTGTACAATTTATATAAAATAAAAATAAGTTCAATATTAACTAAATTTTATATGCATTAAATAATAGGAAGTCTCAATTAATATTTAAAATCTTAATAACAAGAACTTTATCATTTTATAGTAATAAAAATAATTTTTGACTTACAAGAAAGTATTACAACATGAAGTCAGACCAAACAACGTAAGTAGAAGCACAAATTTGTAAATTACAGCAGACACGTGTTTCGGCGTTGCAGGGAACGCCTTTTTCAATGCAAAAAATAATGAGCTTATGGATGAAAAGACATCCGACAAAAGCCAAAAGCAGACAAGCATGCAGCTTAAAAGATAAAAACAGCGGATTAGCCAAACACCAATGACAAAGTTATAAACCGATCAGGAACCAATAGGAATGCAAGCAAAGGCCAAGGAGCTTTCTCTTAGGTACGAACCCAGAAAGAAAGAATTCAATTGGACAAGGATTAAGCCGAAGCTTAAACAAAAAGAAAAGAAATTGTTAGTAACCGTGAACCGCAAGAAAGGAAAAGCAGAATGGAAAACCATGAAATAAAATAAACAGAAACAAAAAATATTCGAAAAAAGGAAAAATAAAGATAAATAGAAGAAAATTGGGGGGGGGGTGTCAATCAAGACAAAAAGGTAAAAATAAACAAAGGAAGATAGATAAAAATGAGTGGGAAAAAAGGGGGGGGGAATGGGGAAAGGACAGTATTAAAGATATGGGAGCCAAATGTTAGAAAAATATGGAACTGCACTAAGATCGTTAACTAAGTTAGAACTGTTCCTTAAAATATGAAAGGATTCCCAAAAGTCAAGATCTGATGAATTGGGGCATTTTTGGATAATCTGATAAGAGTTAAGGGGTCTAAGGACCCTTAACCTTCAAAATTTTCGACTTTCTGGAAAAAATATATGTTATGCATATTTTAATTTTGAACAAATTGATACCTTATTTATTACCATACGCCAAAAACTTTTCAAGTTATCGGAAAAATGCGTAAACTTTCCCCATAGAGATTTATGTTAACAGCAGCTGTTTAAGCCTCTTTTTCTCAGGTGCCGGTTTCTTTGGTTTCCTCGTTTTGCGCGCATAATATCTCAGAAAGTTTCTTATATATTTCGTAAAACTTTTCATACTTGGTTTGTCTGGTTTATATTTATGACCTGAACCTAAATTTGTTTAATTTTTTAAAAATTATTTATTTATTTTTTGAAATTTTACAAGTCATAATCAAAAATTTCCAAAATTTTTTACAAAAATATATATATATTTTAATATTACCTTTCATTCTTAGTTAAAATTTAGGTTCTGATCATAAATATATACCAGACAAACATGTATAAAAAGTTTTACGGAAATATATAAGAAACTTTGAGATATCATGCGCGCAAAACGAGAAAACCGAAGAAACCGGTACCTGAGAAAAAGAGGCTTAAACAGCTGCTTTTAACATAAATCTCTATGGGGAAAGTTTAAGCATTTTTATGATAACTTGAAAAATTTTTTGCGCAAGGTAAAAATTAAGGTATCAAATTGTTCAGAATCAAATTAATGCATAACATATATTTTTTCCAGAAAGTCGAAAAATTTTGAAGGTTAAGGGTCCTTAGACCCCTTAAAATCAAAAGAGTGATTCAAATCTCAACAATGTTGAGCAATACTAGACTTATTTAATTGTTGTTTTTTTCACATAATTTTGATGCTCTTTCAAGCGAATTTTTAAAGCACGCCGAGTCTGTCCAATATAGGCAAGTTTACAACTACAATTAATTCTATAAATTCCACAACAATTAAGAGGGTGAATAGGATCTTTAAGAGAAGAGAATGAAAGTTTATTAATAGGAGAGAACACCACCTGGAATTGGAAACGTTTTAGAATCTTAGCAACCTGATAGCTTACAGATGGAAAGAATGGCAAAACAACCAAATTCTTTCTGATGAAGGTTCGGTTAAGAACATTAGTTTGGGATTTATTTGAAAGTTTTTTATAAATGGAATCAATCAAAGTTGGCGGATAGTCTCTATCAATTGCCACAGCTTTAAGATAATTAAGTTCCACTTTAAGAAGTTCCGACGAAGAACAAATATTAATTGCGCGATAAACAAAAGAATTGAAAGCAGAATATTTTTGATTTGGAGGATGAGACGATAGTCTATGAGGAGGTAAAGAGACAGCAAAAGGTTTGCGATAAACAGTAGTTTCAAAACCAATTTCAGTACGAGAAACAAGTACATTAAGAAATGAAATGCAATTATTCCGTTCTTTCTCACAAGAAAACTGAATATGAGGATCAATGGAGTTTAAAATAGATAAAACCTCATCACTCTCAAACTGATTCTGGTTCATTAGAACAAAACAATCATCAACATACCGAACATAAAATTGGAACTGCAGTTTTTAGAACAGCTTAACCTCAAAATAATGCATGTAAATATCACTAAGAATGGGGCTAAGTGGGTTACCCATAGCCAGACCATCTAACATAATATAAAAATTCCCATTAAAAACAAAAGAACATTGCTTAAGACAAGTACGGGTAAGGAAAATTAAATCCTCAATTTCCGTATTGGTGAAATGAAATTCAGAAAGTCTTCTACGAAGACATAACAATGAACCCTCGACGGGAACGTTCGTAAATAAAGAGTTAGCATCAAAAGAAGCCATAAAAGCATTATTTGGAACGAAACTATGAATTTTTTTAACAAACTCAACAGAATTTTTAATAGTAAATAAATTGTGACTCCTTAGGGGAGAAAACACAGAGACTAAATATTTTGCAAGTTTGTACGAAGCCGTACCAATATTGGAAACAATCGGCCTGAAAGGAATACCAGCTTTATGCACCTTAGGTAAAGCATAAAATCTAGCACAATTAGCAATAGATGGAACAACAGAGCGTTTTAACATTTGAAGGAATAGACTTAACAGACTTGACAGCAGATGCAATAGTTTTTAACTCTTTATCACTAGGATCTTTAGAAATTTCAGCATATGGCCCAGAAGAAATCAAATCATTAGTTTTATCAACATAAGATGATTTGTCAAGAACAACAATTTGGCCACCCTTGTCAGCTTTGGTAACAACCAGATCAGAATTCGAAACTAAGTCTTTAACAGAACGGCTAACAGTATTAGCAAATACAGGTTTAGAAATTTTCGAGTTAAAGTCAATATTAGAAGCTATAAGATGCCGAATCGAATCTTTTTGAGAGGAAGTTAAGGCACTAAATTTAAAAGCTTTCTCAACAGGAGCAATAAGCTTTGAAAAAGAAGGATTAACACTCACAGCAAAATTATCATTACATTTTAGAGCCTCAATTTGAGAATTACTTAATGGAACGCTAGAAAGATTAACAACAACATTCTTATTAACAACAGGTAAATTATCAAGAGGAACGACATGAGAAGATTTACAAAGCATAGCTAATTTCTTTTTCAAAACAATTTGATGTTTATCAGAGGAACGAAGGGTTCTAGACCAAGAATTTCTTTCAATAATGTTAAAGTTGGGAATGGAATTAGAAACCGAAAGATGTAAATCATAAAGTTCACGTTCAATAAACGATAAATGTTTCCTAGTTTCCTGGACCGAAGCTCTGAGTAAAGCCAATTTCGACCGAAAGATTACTTTGTCAATTTTTACAGAACGTGGTAAATTACATTTCAAAGAAATAAACTTCGGAATAATTTTCTTGCGCCTACACTCTTGAAGAAATTTTAAATGATTCAAAAAACGAAATTTCTTAATCCGAAGATTGGCAAACCTATTGATTTGAGACATAATCAAAAGCAAAACCAAAACAAATGAAAATAAACAAAACCAAACAATAACAGAATGAATAAGAAACAAGAAGTAAAAAGTCACGATCAAAATACAACAATAGACAAAAATTCCGAAAACAAAAACAAAAACACAAATTGCATAAAAGGCGGAAAATGTAAACGTAAGGCCCGTTTAAGCCACAAATAAGATAAATAAATACCTTTGTGCTGAATAGTAAAGTCAGACCAAACAACGTAAGTAGAAGCACAAATTTGTAAATTACAGCAGACACGTGTTTCGGCGTTGCAGGGAACGCCTTTTTCAATGCAAAAAATAATGAGCTTATGGATGAAAAGACATCCGACAAAAGCCAAGAGCAAAACGATCTTAGTGCAGTTCCATATTTTTCTAACATTTGGCTCCCATATCTTTAATACTGTCCTTTCCCCATCCCCCCCCCCTTTTTTCCCCACTCATTTTTATCTATCTTCCTTTGTTTATTTTTACCTTTTTGTCTTGATTGACACCCCCCCCCCCCAATTTTCTTCTATTTATCTTTATTTTTCCTTTTTTCGAATATTTTTTGTTTCTGTTTATTTTATTTCATGGTTTTCCATTCTGCTTTTCCTTTCTTGCGGTTCACGGTTACTGACAATTTCTTTTCTTTTTGTTTAAGCTTCGGCTTAATCCTTGTCCAATTGAATTCTTTCTTTCTGGGTTCGTACCTAAGAGAAAGCTCCTTGGCCTTTGCTTGCATTCCTATTGGTTCCTGATCGGTTTATAACTTTGTCATTGGTGTTTGGCCAATCCGCTGTTTTTATCTTTTAAGCTGCATGCTTGTCTGCTCTTGGCTTTTGTCGGATGTCTTTTCATCCATAAGCTCATTATTTTTTGCATTGAAAAAGGCGTTCCCTGCAACGCCGAAACACGTGTCTGCTGTAATTTACAAATTTGTGCTTCTACTTACGTTGTTTGGTCTGACTTTACTATTCAGCACAAAGGTATTTATTTATCTTATTACAACATGAGTATCATTTTTTTTAATTGCCCATATTACCAAATGTTTTAATCTTTGATATTATTTTTTTCCTTCCTGGAATAGACTACATATGGTACTATACAGTTAAAATAATACCAGGTAGATGGAGCTAAAAGTAGAGTAAATATTTCGTCATTTCACTTTGCCCCATGTTCACCTACTTCACCCCATAATTGGTCCGACTCCTACTTCGCAGCTTTGGCACAGCTACAGATTCGAAGGGCGAGAGAATAATTCCAAATCTGACTCCTAGAATATTATTGCCTTCGACTACGACTTTTCCCAAAATCATTCCGACTCCGACTTCGTTGAGCACAATCAAAAAAAGGAGAGATGAAAAAAACAGAGAAACGGGTTACCTTGGGAAGACTTGTAATTCATGTAAATAGGAAATTCAGGCTAACTAATAAAAACTCGTTTTGACCGCAGAAGCACATTTTTGCTTCGGAAGTGAACGAGGAAATGTATTACGTATTGAGTGTTTTTAGTACTCAGATTTTATTTACCAAAACATAGGAAAATCTTGTTCTTAATATAGGACTCTAATAATTATTTCCTTAAGCTTTGAATATAAATGCAACTGGGGATTTATGGAATTTAAGTACAAATTTGATAAAAGGAAAAACAACTATAAACAATTTCGTTTCATTTAGTAGCTTTTTATTTTTTTCCCGAAGTTATTCAAATTGTATCAATATCCACTCATTAATAGAAGATATAGTTTTCCAAATAATTTATATTATTATTGATGAATTCAACGGTTGGTACTTTACTACAAAAAAGAGGAAAGGGAAAATTGAAGGGTTTATCAACTGGATTAATATAAAAAGGTAATTGGGGATTGAAGAGACTTATACATATCGCTCGTTTCGAAGAGGAGTGCTACAATACGAAATTTTTAACTTTCTTTTTTTTTTTTTCGCTTAAAGGCCTTCAAAGGACGTTATCTTCTTTGGAAAGTAATGACAGACTTTTTGTTCCAATATTAACCACTGGAGAACACATAAAACTTACTTTTCTTAATGCAAATTTCTTGAAGATTTCAGCTTCAAACGCTTCTCTTGTAAAAATTCATTTCTTCGGATTGTGGCACTCTTCTTCCAAATGAGAGATATACAGCGTGTTCCGTTATATTCCAGGCCCCACAATGTATGTCCGTAAAAATTTTTAGGTCCAGAGATTTTCTCTTTAGAATCTTGATCTGCAGGTGTTCTAATGTGAGAATATCTTGGGTTGACATGTTGAATCCTGCGCGAAATAATTTTACAGGCCGTCAAAGATAGCGGCCATTTTGGTTCACTTGCTCATTACGTTTTTCTTAACGTGCGTACCTATAAATTTAATTTTAGTTTTGAACTGAGATTTTTGGGGTTTAGAAAGTCAATTAATGAAATAATTACGTCATGAAAGCCGCTATGGCTATTACCACAATTTTTGAGTGAGATATCTCCGACGTTTTTTGTTTACCATTCTAGTTACTAAAAAGTTTACAAAAATTAATAACTCTTAATGAAACCAAACGATTTTAACGTGTAAAATCTTTTGTGTAAATCAATACTTTTCAAGGTCACCAGGTGCAGCCATCAATACCTTCTGGAGGGGGGTTTTTTGATCCAAAATACCTTCTGGAGGGGCGTTTTTTTTGATGAAAAAACCTTTTTGAATGGGTTTTTTTCAATCAAAAAATACCTTTTTGAAGGGGATTTTTGATCAAAAATACCTTATGAAAGGGTTTTATTTGATCAAAACAGCCCTTTCATTTGCATAAGCTACTGTATTATAATGTGTGCATTCATGTTAAAACCAGTGACTGTAAGGGTTTTTTCTCCTCCCCCCCCCCCCCCTTCACTGCGCCACTGTTCAAGGTTATTATCGTCTGCTATCAAAGTAATTATTTTTGAGTAAAACTATTCCACGGTTCCAAAAATTTTTTGTTTCATGTTTTTCTGACAATAACTATTTAAGCAATGACTGATATTTCTAAACTGAGTTCAAAAAAATTTAGTGGGCAATTGAAGACTTCTTGAAGACAGTTTTGACAAACGAATATGTAGTTTGTCAAAAGGAATCAAGAGAAAAATTATATTCTCCGACAAAAACGTGTTCGTGAAGCTGCTGAAATACGCAAAGACGCAATATTCAAAAACGCTGCAAGAAAATATAGTGTGTCATTGCAGCAACTAGTGCTACAAGAAATACACGCGAGGAGAAACGCTAAAAAAATGGTTAAAAAAATGCACTGACTGCTGCGAGTTTATATGCACATCCAAACTGTTAAGTTCTTATATTCGAAAGTATGAGCGAGAAACCAATACAGTGTGCGCAACATCTATCCTCAAAATTTGAATTGTTTTAAAAAGGCAAACTCAATATTAAAGCCTCTTTTAAATTCTGGGCATGGATTTATTCTTTCAGAAAAAAAAGAATTAATGCTCAATGCTGAATGTAGATGAAAATACATTGGTTTACATTAATGAAATAAAACTATTTATCGTAACAACGTATAATGAAAGCATTCTTTTCTGTGCTTCCGAAAGAAATAATGAACCTTTGTTGGTTTTTCTAGACATTTATCTCCAAAAGTACTTGCTGCTGCTTTTAGCTCACAAGAAGCCGTGAAGACTGCAGAAAATCATTGAGAATCTTGAGAAAATTATTATAAAATGTTGATTTTAGACTACAAGAGAAGTTTCTGCTAAGCGAGTAAAGATGGTTCAGGATGCTCTTGGGTCAAAGGGATGAGGAAAAAAGTCAAATAATGATTCAATCGCTACGACAAAAAATTGAAAGTTTGAAAACAGATTGAGTTTTTGTTAAGGGATGTAGTGACAAAATCGGAACTGTGCAGGTATTGGGAAGTGTTTCGTTCATTGGTTTCACTTGTAAAACACTTGGTTATTGCTGATCGCGAAGAAAATTACAAATTATATGTTCGGGACTGTTGAATTACTGTTTCCAGTCTTTCGTGTATTTGATTGCATTATTTATCTACTATATGCAACATGGTACTTACAGAGGATAAGGGCGCTAGAAAATTAGTGTCCCTACCTGTAGGAAAAATTCATTCAAGGTAAATTTGTTGTTAAAAAATAGAATGGTAAATTCAATGCTATGAAGCAAGAGATGAAGTTGGAAGAAACAATTCAACGGTCACAGAAAAGTGCCGGAGAAATTGCAGGGCAGACGAGAAAAAGTATGTTGCCGAGTGGCATTTAGAAGTATCAGGAAATTTTAATGATATGCAATGTGTTTCGCGGTCTTACTAGTTCTCACTTAATGGATCTCTGTGAGAGTGTCCCGCATCATTATTTTTACAGGCATTCGTAGCCAGTATTTTGATAAATGTCAAAAGACTTGTTGATTTTATCTATCAACATATAAATCCTACGAGATTTCTGAAACAGGGCAACTTAACAGCTTTCTCAGTAAACGACTTGTGAATGGTAGTGTCAAGATTTGCCGTCTCAGCATCATGAATATGATGAACCATTGATTAGAACAGTACCGCCTGTTTAGACTGGATACATTTTGTTTCAAAAATTGTCTGATTTACTTTCAAAAGTCAACCTACCATGCTTTGATGCACACAGTTCTTCATGAAATATCACTTCTAAGCCAATGGGATAGAATCAACTTTAAAAAGGGTGCAGAGACATGGAAATAGCGAAAGAAAGGGGAGAATGCATTAAAAATATTTTGGATTACGACTTTTTTTCCAACGAACAGATTATGTGATGGTCAGGGGCGTTCACAGAAATTTTGGGGCCCGTCACAAATGACTTTTCTGGGCCCCCTTCCATAGTGTTTACCCATATATTTCACCCCTAGTTTTAAAAATATTGGGCCCACTTCAGACTCAGGCGCGGGGCAACAGGTTTCTCTTCTCCCCCCCCCCTTTTCATGCCCCTGGTGATGGTGATTCACCTACCAAGCTAGATTACAGAAATATCTTTGCCAGAACATTTTTAATGTACACTTTTTAGTATCTAGAATATTCAACGATAAATGTCAGAGATATCTCCACTTAAAATTGTGGAAACAGGTAGGGCGGCTTTTATGACATAATTAATACATTAATTGACTTCCTAGACTCCAAAAGCTGCAGTTCAAAATTAAAAGTAAAGTTGTAGGTACGCCCGTTGCGAAAAACGTAATGAGCAAGTGAACCAAAATGGCCGCTTTCTTTGATGGCCTGTAAAATTATTTCGCGCAGGATTCAACATGTCTACCCAAGATATTCTCGCATTAGAACACCTACAGATCAAGATTCTAAAGTGAAATTCTCTGGACCTAAAAATTTTTACGTGACTATATTGTGGGGCCAGGATTATTATAACCTGTAAGACCTTTATTTTCGCAACCATTAGTCCTAGATTTATACTTCCAATTGCAAAAATGTTCAAAATCAGATGCCGGGTTAAGATATTGAAAGTTTGCTGTAAAAATAAAAATGAGTCAAAAAATACAAAGCTTAACTTTTTATACGGGCCCCAGGTCCCCTAACTTATATTTAGGGAAATAATCTCCATTGAAAAGTAATTCCAACACCAAAAAGTTTGAAATTAGTACGACCAATATTCACCGAGATATGGCACGCAGCGTTTTGTGACTTATACCGTTTTTCACTCGCAGTCAATAACACATTTTGGGGGAAAATTTCGTGGTTAACAAGTGTTTAAAATTAATTACATGTGTGCATGGGGTATGATTTTTCAAATTATTCGAGGTTTTGTAGTGTGTTTTTGCGTACCACAGCTGCCTTGTTTCTCTTACTTTGACGTTCTAGCATTCTTCTGAAAGAGCGATAAGTTCCAATCTCACCTTCTGTAAGATCCCTTAAAACATTAAACTGGAATATCTCCTTGAGTTTTGATCGCACAAATGCCAAGTCTTTTGTGTTAGTAATAGTTTTCAATGGAGATTATTTCTCTAAATATTAGTTAGGGGATCTAGGGCCCATATAAAAAGTTAAATTTCGTATTTTTGACTCATTTTTATTTTCACTTTAAACTTTCAATATCTTAACTCCAGATCTAATTTTAAACATTTTTGCAATTGGAGGTATACATCTAGGACTAACGGTTGCGAAAATAAAGTTCTTGCAGATTAAAACGGAACACCCTGTATACATGCATTATAATCTGCAGAATTTACTAAAGAATTTTCTTTTTTTTTTCAAGTCATTATTCTTTAACGTTTGTAACATATATTATTTATGATGATGATGTCAAACACCAGGACTATTTAAGCATATAAATAAGCTCTGAAGCTTACAGAACTCCCACAGTTTTTCTGTTAGAAACTAAACCCTGTCTACAACTATACTTAACAAAATAAAGTAATTTTTTTATGCTGCTATCTGCATTAGCTCTTTGGGACAGGTAAATAATTTGCTTTCGAACTAAACTAAACCTGTTCGCTATATGTTCCATACTCGTTCACGCTTTTCTCTCTCCCACCTTATCAGTGAGCCAATCAGGATGCTTTCTGAAGTATTACCCTTCAGAAAACAAGGAAAAAAAATCAGCAAGGCTCGAAATTCTCCACATGGCTGCATACGAAAATCCTCATTCCGAAGAAAGCTGAACATGTGTGTCCTCTTGTTTCACGCCAATGTAACGATCTCTCTGTTCCGCTTCGGATGCAGTTGCCATGGAAACTACGGAGAGAATATTCAAGGGAGAAACTCTTCCTACTTTGCGTCATAATCCACGAGTTGCTTTTCTGAGTTGGTTTGCGTCACTGAAATATAATTCTGAATATGAAATTCAGCTAAAATATATGCCAGCGAAGTTCAAACATTTCATGATGGTAAATGTGAAACGAGAAATTGAGTAAATGCAGTTCAGATCACTGTGACCGTAGTAACATAAAACATCCTTTTGAGTTAAAGCGTTAAAAGACTATCTTGATTTAGAAATGGACATAAAATTCATTAAAAGGATTTAACAACTTATTCGCTACGTCAGGAATTTAAAGAAATAAGCACGCAGTTGGCATATGTATTCGTAACTATCTATATCAGCGTTTCTTAATTTCTTTGATCAGAGGAACCATTTTAAATGCTCACTTTTTTCTTGGAACTCTTAGTTTTTTGTCAATAGTTTGCAGTGGCGTAGCCAAGGTTCTGTTTGAGCGGGAGCGCAGGTTGCTATCTCAAAGAAACTATCATATTAACTATTTGTCGTTAAATTATTATTATAGACCATGGTAATTATTGCTAACTGCTAGTTATTATTTATTATTATAAAAACACCAAAACTAATATTTGCATAAGCGGCTGGTGCCCAAAAAAAGTGGAGGATCAAAGGAGGTGCAGGGAGGGGGGGGGCAGGTTCGGTGGGCGACACACCCTTAAAGCTATATTGTTTCTTCAAAAATTCGACAGTTGAATTTTTACGTCATTATTAATGAACTGACCACGAGAAACAAACTCAAAAAGCTGGACCAGATGGTGACAGAAGATTCCCTCCTACAATATCAAAGTTCTATTTTAACTTTCAAGAAGTACTAACATGAATAACAGAATTAAAAAAAAATACTAAGTACTTTTCATAATGCACTCAACAAAACAAAATAATTTTTATGGGTCAAAAAGAAGAATATTTAAGTACCTATTCCTGTAGTTTTTAATTATTCCAAGAAAATTACTCCATAAACGAGAAAAAGTGCGGCTCAAGTCCGGTGGAGAATTTTTTATCATTATCTAACTTTTTGTCATAAATTTGAGTGTTGAAACATGCATATTTGTCTGGGAAAGTTTGATTTGAAATGACTTGAGCCGCACTTTTCCTCGTTTGTGGAGTCATTTTCTTGGAATAATTGAAAACTACAGGAATACTTAAATATTGTCCTTTCTGACCCAGGAAAGTTATTTTGTCCTTTTGAGTGCATTATGAAAAGTGCTTAGTATTTTTTAAAAAATTCTGTTATTTTATTCTTTTTAGAGTAAATGTATTTCAGATAGAATAATGTTACCATCACGAAATTTCGCTCTTTTTTTTTATGTAAATGCTTCATACTGAAAGGAAAAAAAAACTACATACGTGTCTAAAATTTTAAGCATTTGGCACTAAAAATTAATCTTCGTTCCCCTCTAGGACTTGTTTGTGTGCTAATTTAATTAGTATCATTTAAATATTAAAGGTTTGCGAACCTAATTCATATTTCACAACATACAAGTTACATTTGATAAAGATGTAATATGTTGCTTTATTTAGCCCCGTTTTCGATTATTGGCATAGATGAGGATAAAAATCCTAAGAAAGCAATGATAGTGGATAAACTTCATGCTTGCTCCAGAGAAGACTTTATTCAAAATTTTATTATGATTACTATTAATATTGCTGTTGTAAGGCAACAAAATTTGTAACAATGGGTTTCATATTTAAACATTTAATGGGGAAATTACATAAAATTTGCTGTTTTCCTTCCCAACCGAAATAATAATTTTATTTTAGAATTGTATTTTTTTTTATTTAAGTTGTACCTTAAGATCAAGCAAATCATTTAGTGAAACCCCGAAATCTCTAAGTGGTCTAGTTCCTGAGATATAAGCAAAATCAAGCCTCAGATTTTTCCGTGACAGTCAGGCCAAGTATAATAAAAATGCTTAAAAAAGCATAAAACAAAGACTTATTAAGTCAGTTCTTTCTTTAAAACCCGTGAATAAATCATAACTATCATTTTTCATTCGACCCTTAGTTTTGAACTTAGAAAAGTGAAGGGGCAAAGTCCCTTTACTGTTGAAAATGAGAGGGCAATAGCCCCCTTGCGCGAGCCGACTATGCCTATTTGTGATTCTGAGTAATTTTAAAAGGGATACATAACCTCAGAATTTAATCATGAGTGACATGATTAAAACATTTTCTTGGTTAGGAAAGGAAATACTGATGTGTTTTTTGCCTAAAATACAATAGTGTTAATAATTCAATAAAACTTACAAAGAAAAAGTTTTTAAAACTTAAAGACTAAAATGTCTCTTATTTTACAACAATTTTTAAAGTTATTTATAAATCAGAATCTTTGATGTCACTGTATATTATGGTGACTTAAATTGGTCCTCACTCATTAAATGATAAAGTTGTGCTTTCAATTGTGCCATAGATACTGGGAGAATGTACTGCAGTTTTGAAAAACCATCTTACTTGAATGAATTTTTTCTCTTTTCTCCCAATAAAAATCACTGAACGTGTCTAGATTGAAACTGAAATATTTCCTATTGAAAGAGCATATATGCTCTAAACTTTACTAGAGGTACAAAAATCTCATTACGAAAGCAAAGCTGCACATGTTATCCTCTTGTTTCGTGCCGGTGTAACGATCTCGCTGTTCCGCTCCGGAAGCTGTCGCCATGGTAACCTCGTCCCTGTCACAAAGAAAGGGATGCAACTTCTGGCTTGCGTCATAATCCGCGAGTTGCACTTTGGACTTGATGTGCGTCACTGGAATAATTCGCTTTTAAAAGCGAACTTGGTACTAAATTCATTTTGCCGAGCGTAAAGACTATGAAGATGAATGTGGTAGGTGAGATGCGGTGATGAGATGATTTTAGAAATGCTGCAAGGGGAGGGGGACGTTTTTTGTTTTTATTGATTGAAGAGAAATGGAAGTAGCTTTTAATAAGGGTCAGGCGAATGGACTATAAAAGCTTATTATGATGCCAGCGAATTGTTATGGGTTAATTGGGCTACTTTTGAGGCTGTTTGTGAGATGGAGAGTTCGTCAAGTTCAGTAGAGCAATAAAACAGGTAGTTGGGGCTGTGGTTTTTTGTAGCTCTTTTCGATGGACGTAAATTGAGTTATTTTTCTGACTATCCCTGATTCACAAATAAGTTATATGTGTGCAGAGTGTTTCAAAACTCTTGATATGTAGGGGAGACCGGGGCAGGCTTTCCCACTTTTTTTGTTTTATTTTGTCTTAATTTTTTATTTAAACATTTTGTTTAGTTTTGATTACACCTTGAATTCTTGTACTTTAGGTTAAGTATTAACATTACTAAAACATAAAAAATTTAAAAAACTTTAAAGAAATAAATATATATTTGTTACCCAGTCACGTTGGAAAACCAACCCCATAGCCGGGGCACGTTTTCTAACATATAAAATTGGGTCGGGGCATGTTTTCCAGTTAGTTTAAATGGTCTATAATAAAGGTAAAATAAACATGGAGTGTAACGTAAAATTTATTTTCTAATTCATTGGTAAGTACAATGGGTACATTCTTAATAATTTATTACATTAAAATGTATTATAACAATAATTAAAGTTAGTCAGAGTCATCTTCCATATCACTGTGACAGTTAATACAAACAAAAAACAAAGAGTCTTCTTTTTTGACGCACGCTACGTGAGCCCATTTCTTGCAACGAATACACTGGATCCACTTTCTTTTGGCTTTGAGTTAGAAAAGGTGTCAAAGCAATATAGGCAAACACAGTCTTCATCTTCTTCCTCACTTGATACATTGGCATATTTAGTTTTATTTTTCTTAACATGGCGAAATGTCTTCTTCTCCCTTTTTTCGTCAACAAATAGCTGAGGCTTCACAGTTTGCTTTCCTTTTTCATTTTTCAAAATGATCGTGTTGGACTTTTTATCTTTTTTTGCTTCTTACTCTGCTTGAAGAGCGTTTTTGATAGGAGTATCCCTTAGAATGGCGGATTTTCGTTTCTTCCTCCCTTTGCCTGTGCCTTTCCTCGGGGCAGCCTTTTCAAATGGTCTGATTTCTTCGGGGGATGGCAAATACTGTTGAGGCAAAGAACCAGCTACCGGCGAGCGAAATGGTTGTGGATTAGACTCACCTTGGATGTCCTTAGATGTAGAAGGAACACCTTCTGATAGCCCTAATTGTGGTTGACATGGTTCATTGAGAGTAATTGAAAAGGAAGTGGCTGGACGATTGTAGGAGTGTTAGTAGTTGTTCATACATTGTTACTCGACGTTAAATCCCGGTTATCACAAATTTGCCATTTCAACTACGCTTGCGCACGGACTTTGCTTTTTGGGATTTCTGTTTTAAGATTTCGTGTTGCTTGTTTATATTTAGGTTGTGCTAGAGTCCCAACAAATTAATGAATGCGATTAGAGTATTTTCACAGCGATTTAGGGATACATTATATGAAACTACGGATATGAATAACTGATAATCTTTATAAAGAAAAGAGAAAAATTACACTTCAATATTTATTGGTTTGGAAATATTTATTTAACGTAAACGTAAAACACGTTATGTACTTCAAAAATGATCGGAATATTACAAATATCCGTCTTTTGCGGATATTTTACGTTAGGCGTAAACAGCTTAGTATTATACATTTGTATTTAGGTTGAGATTTCCGCTTTGTATTGGAAGTGATGCTGCAGATCGAGTACGCTCTTCTGAGGTTAAAAATTTGGCCCTGAAAAGGGCCTTTGTTTGATAGAAAAATCAGACTCCGAATCCATTAATAATTAAGACGCAAAACTCAATCTTTACCGAGGCGTAAAAACTAAATCAAAGACAGCTTTGTAATTTCTAATTTTTATCTGTTCTTATCTCATATTAACAAATTTAAATGTTTTTCATTAGTTTGAGCAAGAGTTTCGAAATCAGCAAAGTCCGCGCGCAGGCGCAATTGAAATGGCAAATTTGTGATAACCGGGATTTAACGTCGAGTTACATTGTTTACTTCGTCTGGAGCCGATGTGTCTGCGAACAGATGGGGACAAGCCTTCAGTTGAGACCATTTCAACTGCAGGAACTCGTGCTGACGGTACATCAACTTGTGGCATTTGGGTTGTAGGAACTTCGGCTTGAGGTACTTCGGCCTGTGGCATTCCGATTTGTGGGCCATCAACTTGAGGGACTTCGGCTTGAAGTACTTCGACTTGAGGTACTTCAGTTGGTGTTAACTGAACATTAATGAACTTGTGACGGTAGTTATTTAGTGTTCTCGTATTTATATTAAAGTCTATAGAAGCTTTCCTAACACTACATCCATTTCTTATTGCTGCAAGCGCTGCATTTATTTGCGCTTGTGTGTAGTTAGTTCCCTCGATTTGACTTGTTACGGTAATTGCGCACCATTTTCAGTCCATCTGATATATCACATTGGAGAATGAAATTCAGTTTCAGATATGACTTGATACTATTAAAAAAAATCAGATCATTTAAGTAGTTATCCAAAATTTAATTTTAAATGTTTAAAATTGTGGTTTTATACAGTAATTATAAACTGTATTGGCTAAAAATACAAAGTTAAACGGTAAAAAAAAAAAGAAAAAAAAAACATAAAAAACATTCATGGAGAGCCCGAGGCACATTTTCCAATTAGAAAATGTGCCCCGTATTGAATGGGAATACGTGCCCCAACGCCATATTTGATTTTTTTTTTTTTTGTAATATTTAACTATGAAAATGAAAACTATTTGCCAAAGCAATCACGCCATCAGAACCGTGATGAAATATAGTTTAAAGTTAGGTCCTGACAATGAAACAAAAACAGTATCATACATGTTTTTTTAATGAAAAGTAAATGCTTGTAAAGTTACTCACCAAAAGAAAAACCGCAAAAGTTGACGTCTCATCAAGACAAAGCCAGCTGATGAACTGAGGATCACGTGGAAGGCGTGCGCAATGCTGCAGTTTCACACTGTCCGGTAAGCGTCGCTACCTAGCAAGAAACACTTAGACTATGGCGCTTTGGAATACGTGCCCCTATAGAATACCTGCCCCAGTCTCCCCTTCTTTAAGAGATTTCCTAAAATTTCACGCGTAGTTAGAAAGAGTCTACTGTATTGCCAAGTTGTTGGTACAAATAAACATATAGGAACTCCGGTCCTTTCATAGATGTAGTATTAACTAGATACACAACTAGGAGCCGGTTCCAAGGGCAGCGAGCTCTTCTACTATAGACTGGAAAATGCCCGAAAAGTGCATGCACGTAACAACTTTTGCCGTACTCTGATGGGATGCAAACAGCAGTGCATCCACATAGGCTACGCTTTTGCCTGTCTAATTTCAAGTTTCGTGCATTCAATGTTGGCCATTGGCTTTCCCTACGGAGTTATGCATCTAGTTATACTACATCTATGGTTTCTTTCCCTAACTTCACGTAAAGCGTGTCTTCCATTTGGTAGTTCTTTAGCCATTGAAATGTATTGCTCTCTCCAGTAACTCCTGATCAAGGTTGAGACTAGTGTTCCTGGATTTAAAAAAATCCGTAGTTTCCCAACTATACGGTAACTCGACTCTGCGTTTAAGCGTACATTGGTGCACTGAAGCAAATATGCTACAAAAAATTAAAACCCCGTCACAAAATTGTTCCCCTTTCTTCAGGAATTTGAATGTCTTTATTTTAGTTTTCTTCTTAATGTCCTTGTTTTCGTCTTGTCTTTGTTTTTTTTTAATTAATGTTTTTACATTTCTCCCAATTATTTTTCAGTTAGTTTTTTCGGTTCGTTGTTCAAATTTGAAAATACGTTAATACATTTATCTCAACAAAATTTTTCAAAATTCTAGTAGTTTTATATTTTTCACTCCTTAAAGAATTTTACTTTTCTGGCCCTTTTTTTTCCACTCTCTAACGATTATGTACCGCAGTATAGCCGACTAAGGCTCTCGCAGCAAAACCCGCCAGAACCTACCAACCAAAATTAATAATATCAACATAGTACTTCAGTTTTTCATATACATGAATTTAATTTTAATGAATGGAAACTACAAATCGTTATTCTTGTATGTTTATCTTACACTATATTGCGCAGAGTATGTAAACCACATAAAAAAGAGAGTTACTCTGAAGCAAAGAGGGGGAGAAGGGATAGAAATATTTCTCAGTTTCTTTAGCTTTAAAGATTAGAAAACTCATAAAACTGTCCCGTACTATAATGAAAACTCACTATTGGCGACTTTATTTATTACTAATTAAAAAATTACACTCGTTTTTCACTTTCTGCTGCATTTCAAATCCGAAGCACAAAAGGCAGGAGAGAGGGTGTAATAGTGTACAGTTTTAAAAAAAATTAACCAAGTTTTTAATTGTTAAAATCCGTTACGCACACAGTTTTGTCAATTGTAACTGTAAATGAAACATGTTGTAAACTTTTAGAACATATTTTTAAAATTATTCATTAGCAAATGTAGACCAAATATAATATGGTTTTGATTTTTTTAAATGTTGGTTCATTTAGAATGAGCCTTTAATCAATTATATTTTTTAAAATATTAATCAATTTCATCAGTTCAACAATGTACTCTAGCCTAAAAAACATTCTCACTAACGTTCGCAGCTGCAGCAATCCCAAATATTTTAATCTATATTTCTAGAAATTATAACACTATCTTTTTAAATCTTTTTATGGTTTTTGTCACAAACGCCTCTTTCTTTCTCTTGTATAACTGACACTTGAAAAATTCATTAAAAATACATTACGTTTTGGTTTCCATCATGCCAGTTGTTCTTTCAAAAATTACTCTCACAGACGAAGCTATGATGCGCGCTCTAACGTATATTCATTTATTTTCGTAATTTTAAAGAGCCTTGACGGTTTAAATTAAATGGTCGAGATTATCTGGAAAGCATGTCAGTTTGTCACTGTTCTTTGCGTACTTATTTCTTTCCAAAGTTTTATTTTTCTTTGGTTTTCTTACGTATATATCTTTGAAAGACGTTCTCTGCTTTGTTTTGATTTTCAGTTAGTTGTTTGCAAAAAAAAAAAAAAAATTCTCACGTTTAGCAATTTTAAGTGGAATGCAAAAAATTACTTAAGTTGTCGTCAAATACTCATCACGATAATCGTGTTGTGTTTAACCAGTGTCCATTATCCATAAATTTAAATTTATAGATCTCTATACCATAAATATTTATTATAACTTTAAGAAATGGCTCGTACCCAAAGTCATCATTCATGTGGGAGAGAAGTCATCTTTAGAAGTGTGTTTCGTATTTAAATGATGTACTAGTGTACACTGAACAAAATCAAAAAAGGTCAATAAAAGTACATCGAAGATTCATTGTAAAAAAAAAAATTCCGAAACGCCACCTTTTATTTCCGTGAAACGTAATGATATTTCATAGGTTTTCAATAATTTCCTGTGTGTGAAAACTAAGTATATTTGTCAAGAGGTTTCCTGAATTACTACAAGTTGCATGAATAAATTCTTCTCACTGTTGTGAAAAATATTTTTAGCTACTAGTTAAAATATGAACTGAGCGTATTTATTAAGAGTATTGGCTTCAGATCGATTACGGCAAGGACCGTCCAGATTGACTAAGCTCCCAATGAGAGTAAATAAGTCTCTGTTTTCCGTAGACTTGCAAAATTTGCAGGCAAGTATGTCCTTGCAATTACGTCTTAGCGTTGGCCCAGGTTGCAATAATGCGTTAGGAGCATTCTTGGTAAATCAGGAAGGCGCCAAGCTATTACTTAAAAACCATTTACGTTTTCTCTGAAGGTTCCAGAAACATGAATGCCGTAAACCAAGATTTATGTAATTTTTAGAAAGATTCATGGATAATTACAGGAAGGTTACGGACTTTAGCAGAAAACATTTAAGTTTTTCCAAGATATGTTACTGGCAGAAATTGGGAACATTAGCTGCCCATTATTTTCAGGAACGTTTCTAAATTGTTTTTACAGTGTTGAACGCAGTAGAACATAGAATGATCATGTTAAGTCATAGTTGATTAGTTATATTGGCAAGAAATTAATATTAATCAACTCTTGAGCAACCAATGTTGTTGAACAGTGCGTCCTTCTAGAATTTAAGCACTCCTCTTTTCAATGCGGAAAATTGTTTAGCATTTAGGCACAAAGCAGAAGTAGTAACATTAAATTCAGTTTTTCAAAAATTCGTATGCTGCACAAGTTTTTTTTTTCTCTTGTTGTGGTGTTGCGGCACCCTTTTCTTCTTTTAAACATTCTTTATTTGCTTTAAGTTTTCACTTGATGAATTTATAATTTTTCTTATTGTCCTTTAATATTTTAAAATTGTTGCTATTATTTTTTTCACTCTCTACAATCAGATGTTTACAGCATTTTTTTATTTGTGTGAGCTGTATCTTCATTATTTCTACTAATGATATTTCTTGGTGCCTCCCCTTCTCCCCGTATTATTGTAATAAAACTTGCTGTTATCTTTGTTTTACCTCGTACCTGTAAGACAAAAGTTCTTTGCATGTCTGCGTCGATATTGTCTTTTCTGACTCTGGTCTCTTATTTTCTAATTCGTTGTTGGGTCAATTCACCATAGTTCCTACTAAACTATTTTACTGTTTCGCCTCGGCATTTTGTCTGATATCTTTTCATACACAAGAGCTTTATTCTTGCACTAGTGGTACCGGCACGGCTTTGCCCGTAATAGAAAAATTAAAAGGTCTTTTGGTTCGCCTGTATATTTACAAATAATGTGTGGTAAATTTTCTCGCCAGTTAGCTTGTACCCATGTTACGGTTCCACGCTATGATAATTTCGTATCTCGCCAATTGACTTGTGCCCATGTTACGGTTCCACGTTATGATAATTTCGTAATTTACTCGTCCATCTTATGATAGTTTTGTTCTTAAAATTGGAATAGAAAAAGAACCACATCGAATTTTCAAAAAATCGCTTCGAGGTGCACACCCCTATGCTACAAACTAACTTTGTGCCAAATTTCATGAAAATCGGCCGAACGGTCTAGGCGCTATGCGCGTCACAGAGATCCAGACATCCAGACATTATCCTGACATCCACACATTATCCTGACATCCAGACATCCTCCTGACATCCAGACAGAGAGACTTTTAACTTTATTACTAGTAAAGATTAGAAAAAGGGTTTCTCGTACTCCAAAAACACATGTTTCAAGTTCCAATGTTTTTTTTTTCAATTTAACGCAACTAGGACTAACTTTTTAGACGAAAAAACGGTTTTAGTCATTAAAGCGTTGCTAGTATTATACATCGTACATTTTGTATATTTTCCTACGAAATAAACTTTCTTGGTTTACCAACGGTTTCACGATACATTATGCATAGTTATTTAGGGTTAGTTTGCATCACTTCATAATTGAGTTCGGGTTTAAAAAAAAAGAAAAGAACATATAGAAGGTTTAATGCTGATTTCTGCCGCCAAGGTTATGAAATCAATTTTCCTATTTTTATCTTACAAAATAAGTTGGCAACTCTATGCATAGCTGTGTACTCATAGTCGTAAAATCCTGTATTTCTGAAGTTGCTGTTTGGAAAATATTCATAGGTGATGACTGAATTTTGAAAAATATCTCATCTACATTGTGATATTCTATCCAGTATAATAAAGTAGCAAATACAGTGGGGTGGCCAAATTATTAGGGACACTACTCAAATTCTCCTATTTTCAAGTTTACACTCATTTTTTTAAGCGATAAGCCCAGAACCACATTTTTGTTTTTGCTCTGCATAGCAGCTGGTATCATTATTATTGTTTTTTAGAAGTATATAGAAGTGGCAACAACACCAGACTGCGTCAGTTTAAAAATATTTGAGGTTATTCCAGTTTTAGGTTCTAGTGAGAAAAAACTGCTGTGTTGTCGTGAGGTTATATAAAGTAATCTAAAATTATTTCTTCAAAAGTTTTGGTGTCTGCTATAGTTAATACGTAAGTAACACTTATTAATAAAACAATGCTGCTACATTTTGCGATTAAATTTCAATATTTGATTTAGAATATTGTTTGATATCGTCAGAACTGTTTTTTTTTAAAGAATGGTCAAGGCTTCAGACACGTCCCCTACAAAATGTCAGAAAATAAAAGCATTAATACTACTGTATTTACATTTCTAGAAAGCTATTGCAAATTTAACAGATGTTTCTAAGTCAGTGATTGCACGCATCAATAGCTTGAAATAGACCAAAACAAGTCACTGAAAGCAGGTCGCGTAAAAAAGTGCAACAAAAAACTCCTGGAGGGAAAATAGAAATAACAGAAATGTACGGATAACTCGGTGTCTGCAGCAGGACTTAATGTATGCGATAACCTTAAGGTAATATTGTTTATTTACTAAAGTAAGAGAAATAATAATATTGAAAACAACTTCGGTTAAATGAGCTTTCGATTAAAAGAGTTTCAGATAAACGAGGTTTTACTGAAATTCATTTTACATATTTCTCATATGGTTCAAAGATGTCCGAAATGGCAGAATGACTTTAAACAAGGTGAATCGTTCACTTTAACAAATAGTTATTCAATTATGTAGGAGTTTTATTTTATTTTTATGCCAATAGAAACGAAACCACTGTTAAAGCATGTGAAAGGGAAGTTGAAAATTGAAATTTTGTGGATAAAAGTCACTCTGAATGACTGAATTTAAAAATGAAGCAGGGGAATATGGGGACAAAGGGAAAATAGTTAAGATAGCGGACTTTTTCCAAAATGAACGAATTGGAAATTTGTCTTCCAAATTACAATACATAAAGAAAGAACAATGCATTTCTTACTAAAAGCATTGAAACAATATTTTAATTTTTGGCTGTAAATTTGTACCTAAAAAAAGTGGAAATTTTCATTTTTCCCTCTAGGGAAAAGTGAAAAATATTATATTTTTCTAGTTAAATATTTTCTATTGGGTTAAATATATATTTAATCAAATGAATAAGTAAATAAAAGAATCAATAAATAAATGAATATATCATGAACCAATAAACGTATGAATTGATTAATATATGATAAAAATACAATAGGTGAGTAAAACAGTGAGTGAATAAAAGAAAAAATAAATTTCTGAGTACAACTGTGAATGAATAAAAGAAAACTAAATGAATGAACACATGGATGAAACTTGAAATGGAGCAATGTAAATGAGTGAATTAATAAAATAATATACAACTGTTTTAATAAATGATTGAATAAGTAAACAATTTACCTATTTCACTCTGTTCCTTCCCCTTTGCCTCTGATGTATTTGACTAACTGTGCAAAACATTTAAAATATTTATTTATTTATCTATTTTCAAATGCCACTCACTAAAAATGTCACTTATGACATTAGTGAACGTGTTCTCAAATACTTTTCAACAACCGAACTAAAACCACTAAGTACAGCTTACATGTCCAAATGTTCCGCGGTCATAGCATGACTGGAGTCCCATTGGGAGAGTCAGAAATTCCAATATTGTGAAGATGTGACCGCAGACAGTAATTGCCCTGTTAGCAGTCTGAAGGCAGCCTCAGCCGCCTTTCTGGGGGCTTAAGGGTCACAAAAAGCATTCTCGTTCACAACTTCTATGCTTCAATGAATGAGTCGAAATTTTATTATTTTATTGGGTCTTTGGACCTACAAAATATTTAAAATAAAAATAAGTTTAACATCTTATATAATTAAAACCTGAGCCGTATGTACATATGTTATGTGTCTATGTATGTATCTATGTCCGAGTTACTTTCGTCGATCGCCAGTGAACTGACCATCGAACCAGGTATCGATAGATTCGTAATTTTCCCGCTTTTATGTTTGGCTATTTAACTTAATCCTCTGATAATAATTGGCGGAGATATCAATTAAAAACTATTCATTATGATACTTGAATTTCGACATAAAATCCCTAATTTTCGAAGGCTTTCCTCCATTCAAATTATTATTCAGTGCTTCAACTCAACTTTCCCTAACAATGATTTTATTAAAGTTTGCAGCGTGAAGTAATTATTGAGAAGAAAGATATGCTGTCATTTTTTTTTCTCTCGAATATGAACAAATAAAATTCTGTGTTTTGTTTTTAAGGCTTTTCTTGTAATTGGGGGATTAGAAATATTTCGTTTCTGGCGATTTTTCCGCAATCTGCGTCAAAATTTTACTGATTTTTTAATTTTTTTTGTTCAAGCCTGATTATTGAATACGTGTCACTTGACATAACTTTTATTTTCGAGGTAGACCGTGCAAAGCCGGACGACACAGCTAGTTAAACGAATAAATACTGCACCCAGTAATAGTAGCACTTAATTAATGTTTAAAACATTAACGACACGAACTTTATCGTTTTATATTTTTTTGACTCATAGCAAAATATTGCAATGCGGGTATCAAATTTTGAAAATTGCTAGTATTGTCATAAGCTTTGATCTTCAGAGCTCATTTTTCTTCACTGGAATAGATTACATGTGCTACAACATGGTTAAAACATTACCAGATAGGTGGAGCTAAAAATAGAGAAAATATTTCGCCATTTCACTTTGTCCCACATTATCCTGTACCATTTCTTTCATTCTAATTTTTCGTTGCATTCAATATCAATTGCAAAGAGTCGTCGGCGAGCTCATTAAAAAGCATCTGAAACGAGAATTAATGATAAGAGCATTCATAGCAACATAGAATAAATGAAGCGTTTTAACGAAGGATATGGTTAATGAGACCCGTTTTTGGATTGTTTACACCCTTTTTCCTACAATTATTTGCCTTCGTCCATGTAAATATTATAGAATTATTGAGAAAAAGAATAAGACTCAAGATTGATTTTGGTTAAAGGACACCGCTACACTTTTATATATTTTAGTTTATCATTAAAACGTCTTAATGATGCAAGGAAAATGAATTTGCTAAAATTGGAAATGTCTTACCGAGCATGAATTTCTTTGGGAACTAAGTGAGCTTAATTTTCCATACGCGAAGGTAGTTTTTGTAACATTTTTTATTACGCAATATTTTTTATTTTTGCATTTTTAATTTCGCCTGCTGAGAAGCCTTACTTGTTGCAAAGCAAAACTTTTATGCAAAAATTGGTGATTGTCAGAGCCATTTAAAGTTTATTTCTTCAATTGATTTCGCGCCACATTTTATCAAATATTTCAAATCAGAACGCGTTATGAGAAATGTTATGCAATGCTTCTGTGTTCCTACCTATAAACATTAGCAAAAAATACAACATTACATACACACATACTCTTTTTACTCATATACATCCAGCATTCATTTGAATTTTGACGTCTTGAATTCAAATTATATTTCTCGTATACCTGAACTTTCTATAACTATTTCTGAAGAGAATATTCCTTGTTGAGTTTTTTGTTTCTAGAAATGGAATAGAAACGGCTAAGAAATTAGCACCCATCATGTTATGACTGATGACTTTTTAGAATAGGGAATACGAGGTATACCCATAAGAAAAGAAATAGTGATTAGAATGCAGTTACACTGTAAAAAAATTCAGAAACATTACTGACAATTTCCGTGTAACCTTTCGGGATTTCAATGGTTTTTATCCACTTCCTGGAAATATCAAGTATCATTGACAAAAAGTTTCCTGAATTGCTACAAGTTGCACGAATGCAGACTTCTCTCTGTTGTAAAAAATATTTTTAGCTCCCAGTTTGAAGATTAATTGAGAGTATTTATATGGTGTATCGGCTTCGGTTCGTTTACGGTTCGTTCATGCTGATTAAACTCCCAAAGGGAGCGAATAAGTATGGATTTCGTAGCTTTGCCAGAGTTGCAAGCAAGTGAGATGCTTGATACTTACTTGCAATTCTAGCTTAGCTTTGGCAATGATTGCAGTACTGCGTTTGGCACTGTCTTGATAAATCAGGAAGGTGCCAAGCTGTAATATTATGTCCTACCAGAGATAAGTTGGAACTTCCAGAGACACAAAGGCTTTAAACGGTAAGATTTCAGGATTTTTCAGGAAGGTTACTGAATTTTAGCGGAAAACTTTCCTGGTTTTTGCGAGATATGTTATTGTCAGAAAGTGGGCACATCAACTGCCTATTATTTTCCAGGAACGTTTCTGAATCGTTTTTACAGTGTACCAGTAAGAAAGATAAAGATTTTATGGCCCATATACAGCAGTGCAGTGGGGTCGTTTCCAAAATTTTAAAAATATTTTTTCCTGAAAGAGCATGCTTTAAAACTTAGGACCTGACCATTTTTTAAATAATTTATTTAGGGGTTCAATATTTTTAAAAAATTACTTAAATCGGTGCGCTTTCATTGTTTACACTTCTGTCGTGTGACATCACAAATGATGAAATGTCATGCAATGTTGCCATTCACAGAACAAAATATTTAATTCGCATCTTTACTCACATGCATTGGCAAAGATATGGTTGATAGCAAGCGTAGAGCGCAATTTTAACTCGCTGCTTGATTATCATAAAGTGGAAACGTAGTAGAAAGATGCGGCAAAGTGCATCATTTGTGACGTCAACAAGACCACGCCTTGTTTGAAAATTCGGACATTTAAAAAAAATATTTAAAGAAAATCTGTTAGGAAAACTAAAGTATTTTCTGCGTCCATGTTATTTTTTTTTTTTTTTTGCTCATTCAATCTATTTCAATGACTAAAAGTAGTACTTTTGACTGAAGGAAACCACCCCATTATCATAAAGATCAGTTTCAGCGTGTAACGTTCTGTATTTTTATTTTATGTCAATATTAAGTGATGGGCTTAAGTTATGTGTAAATTTTATATTTAGATGAATTTTTGCTGTTTAAATTATTCTATATAGAGTTTTTTTCCCTGAAAAAAAAGCAATTTTACACAAAAATAAAGAAAAAAAAATTTAATGAAAAGTCGGCTTAAGATATGCCATGAACAAAATCGATTCGCAGATGATTCAAAAATATGACGACGAAAATTTCGCTCTCTAAATACATTATTTAAAAAAACTGCCATCTGGTAACTGGTAATATGAAAAATCAAAGCAACAACAGCTTTGTAAATATGAAGGCTTTCCCGTCTGTCGTCAATGTTGTGAGATTCGAGCTGTTGTGCCGTGGTCTGAGTGTTGGTTCCTTAAACGTTTCGACCGCATCTGCGGCAGCCATCTTCAGTGTTTACGTCGTCGAAGCTTCCAGGGAAGTGACTTCCTAGCAACTGATGCAGATTTCGAAGTGTTGTCACTGGGGGAGGAGCTAGCTTTCCCTTCGTTTTTGACCAGGATTGGCTGATGAACGTTCGTCCTTGTTTCTGATTGGCTGAAACTTGAGGTCTCTTCATTCAGGTTGGAGATTGGCTGCTGGACGTCCGTCGCTGTTTCTGGTTGACTAACAATAAGGAAGAACATTCATCAGACAATTTAAGCCTTTAGCTGGTGAGATTTCAAATGTTTCTATGTCAAAACCTAGGCAGATAATAAAGAACGTTACCTACGTTTACCATGTTGAACTTTGTTAATCACTCGAGATGACAAGTGATGATTAAGTCTTAAAAACTTGGGGAAAAAAGGTAGATGATGGACTAAAAAAAAATATTTAGACAGTTTCCAGCAGAGGACAACGTGTAGTCTCAGACAGCACTAGGCCAGATCAAGTTTTCAATGTGTTTTCTAGGTTAAAATGAGGTGGCCCATATTTGTACCCCATAGAGGTACAAATATGGGGTTATATGTACTGTATGGGGTTATATATATTATATCACAAATATAAAATATACCTCTTCTTTCCAACTCAGATTTTTTTTAAAACATTTCATTAGAAAGACGAGATGTATAGCTGTTATTGCAAAAGTCCTCAAATTTCTAAATCAAAGATGTACACAGAATTTTCATTAAAAACATCTAAAAGTTGTCCATAGTTGGACCATTTTATGGTAGTTCCTGAGATTAGCGCGATCAAACAGACTCGTCAGCTCTATATTATTAGCATAGATTTAACTGGCAAGATTACAATCGAATTCGGTACCCAAGCTGCTTTTAACCAAATAACGCATTTGTGTAGAAAAAAAAGGGAGGGAAGGGGAATTTTTCAATTCATAAAAGTCAACCTTTTTTCATTTTACTTTGTATATGGTTTCATATCAAAACTGTATTCACAGTAATAATCCATGTCCAATCATGCCTTTCTTCTTTCTTTCTAGTACGTATAACAGCCGAACAATTAAATGTTTAATTTTTTCCCGTGACTGCATGTCTCGCATAACTTAAAAACAGTATGTCACAGAAGGTTGTAATTTTGTCTGCAGAGTTTGCATATTAAGGTGGTGGGGAAAAAAAGCTTTTATTTTTGTGTCGTGTGTGTGTGTTACAGAGCAGAAAAGTTGCGATTGATGAAAACTTAAAAAACAAACAAAACAAAATTATTGATATCGGAAAATGTCTGAACGTGCGAAATGTCTGACGCAACGAACCTGGAAATTCGATTTAAAATTTGGAGCACTTCATTGTTTTTTCTTTGTGATTAAAAATAATTACTTCAATATTTTTTAATGCTGTAAGACTTAAAAGCTGCAATTAGTTAAGACTTCAAGAGCAATACATACACTATGTGACCAAAAGTATTGGGACACTTTCAAAAATCAGCATTTTTAAGGATTTCTCAAGAAACAATAACCCAATTGCTTTATAACTTCTTCACATAAAAGATATGCTCTAGCTGTTATTTTCCAATTAAAGGTATATCACCCTTGCGTTTCGAGGATCAATAACAAATTGAGGAAAACAAAAATATTTTTGATTATCATTCATCGTAAATAACTTAGAATAAGCTGCAAATTTCAGATATTAGTTAGCATTTTTATGTACAATTATTTTACATACTTTCGAGAAAGTATCTCTGATATCTCTATCAAAACTACGAATTTCATTTGAAAGTTTCTTGCTCGTAACGCGTAGTTTTCCATCAAAGCTTACCAAACATTCAGAAAACTTGACAGCATACAAGCGAAGTATAGTATTGGAATTTGAAATTAAAGTATTGAAAATATGATAAAATATAGACATAGAAAGCAATTATTTTTTTCACAATGCATGCGCGAAAGATAGCAATTTATAACATTCATGATCTAAAACTCAAATAGATTTCTCAACTCATAATAAAATTTCAGTTCAGTATCTTGAAAATTCAGAAAGTTATCTGTGATCTAATGAGCTGAATTTTAATAATTCTTGGATAGGCGACGAATCGTGAGGGGTCGTTCACAAGTTTGCAACATTTGCTTTCAATTGTTTAGTGTGATTCAGGTGAAGAACAGATTATTTGCAAACGATCCCTCACGATTAATCACCTATGCAAGAGTTATTCAAATGTGACTCATTAGATCACTGATGACTCTGAGTTTTTAAGGTATTGAACTGGAATTTTATTAAGAGTTGAGGAATCTAGTTGGGTTTTAGATGACGAAATTACTATATTTTGCGCATGCTCAGTGAAAATTTAACTGATATTACTGTCCATATTTAATCAAATTTTCAACATTTTAATCTTGAATTTTAGTATTATACTTATCTTGTATGCTGTCAAGTTTTCTAAAAGTTTGGTAAGTTTTGATGGAAAACATTGCGTGTTATAAGCCAAAAATCAAATAAAGTTTTTAGTTTTGAATGAAATGCTTATATCTTCGAGAATAACTGATACTTTCTCGAAAGTATGTAAAATAAATTTAAATAATAAGCTTACTAATTTCCGAAATTTACAACTTATTCTCAGCTATTTACGATGAATGAAGATCAAAAAACATTTTTGTTTTCATCAATTTGTTACGGATCTCCGAAACGCAAGGTTGATATATCTTTGATTAAAAAATGACAGCTGAAGCATACCTCTTATGCGACAAAAGTTTTAAAGCAATTAATTTCTTATTTCTTAAGAAATCCTTAAAAAAGTGAATTTTTGAAAGTGTCCCAATATTTTGGTCATATTTTATGTATATACTAGCAAAAATACCCGGCGTTGCCTGGGTCAGAAATAAATGTAAGAAACAATCGCTACTTCCTTTCGTTTTCTGTTTTAACTGAAAGAACTCAAAACATATCACTTTGACGTGATTAAAAATCGAGCTTCTTCCTTACCCATTAAAGTAAAATAGCAATAAGTATAAAGAACGAACGAATATTCATTTAGAAACGAAAGCACGAATTTAAGCATATAAAAATTTGAAGAATTTCCAAAATATGAACTAACAAAAACAAAGATCACTGAAAAAACCGTGCGTTTTATTTAATTAAATAGTACACACTCAAAAGAAAAAAAAAGCTTTCTACTATGTTTCTTTAAGGATGCAAAAAGTAAAGTTTCCAAATGTTTAAACGACTTTAAACTCATGTCTGCTCCGGAGAAGCCTTGATTCAAAAATTTCATTATGATTACTTTTATTATTGCTGTTGCTAGGCAACAAATTTTTGTAACAATGGGTTTTATATTCGCAACTTCAAGGCTCGAATACGCTACCTTGCGGTGATTACCAATACCAAAGAAAAAGGTAAAACATTCCATTCCACGAGTTTTCTTTTGGGTAAATTTCCGGCTTCAAGCAGTTTGTGGTGTAAAAAGAATAAAAAAGAAAGATTCGCACAAATACGATGAAAAAGTACTGTCATTCACTGAACGTCAAAGCAAGTTATAAGTTATGGCATTTGTTTGTTTCACCTTTTTTCATCCGCCATTAGACAGTGGCTGCTGCGCCCCCTATAATTTATTGGAGTTGCAAATTTAATTATTTAATGGGGAAATGATATGAAATTTACTGTTTTACACCATAACTTTTTACAACTAAGTTTTTAAGGAATAAATTACAGCCTAAGTTGCTCCATCATAATGTATCTATCTATGGTGAAAAAATGGTTAAAATCCGTCCAGTAGTTTTGAAGTTTACCCCGGGCATCCGGACAGAGATTAGCCCATTATGTATAAAGATGAGGATGCAATTCCTAAGAAAGCAACGTCATGCTTGCTCCAGAGAGGCCTTGTTTCAAAATTTACATTATGATTACTTTTAATATTGCTGTTGTTAGGCAACGAATTATCGAAAGAATGGGTTTAATATTTAATCATTTGATGTGGAAATTACATGACATTCACTGTTTTCAATCACGACGTTTTTAGACTAAGTTTTTAGCGATAAATTATAGCCTAAGTTGTTCCCCGATTATGTAGCTATCTATGATGAAAAAATGGTTAAAATCCGTCCAGTAGTTTTGAAGTTTACCCCGGACATCCGGACAGAGATTAGCCCTTTATGTATAAAGATACGTAAATATATTTGAAAATTGGATAATATTTTCCAATCTCACATTGGATCTAAAAATTGCAAGAAATAGAACATTTTATCGTTTCATTAACTTTTTAAAAATTTTACTTCTGTTGCTATACTTTCAATTGTCTATACATTCAATTGCAAAAATGGTCAAAATAAGCTGAAGATTTGGTCCATTAAAAGTTTGAAGTGAAAAAAGTATTTATTAAAAATAGGCTAACTTTTTATATATTCCTCAGATTCTAACGAGACATTTAGAGAAATCACAAATGCAAAAAAAAAAAGTAAAAGAAATCGAAACATTTACAACCAAAATTCAAAGTGATAATCAGATTCAAAATTCTAAGAGACCATGATGAAAATGAGATGGAAATCAATCTCAGTACTAGAGGAACTAGATGGTACTCATTGATGCAAAAAAAAAACTATATAATTATACCTTTTATTGCAATGAAGAATGGAAGGAAATGATACATTTTGATACAAGAAAAAAAAAAAACACTCTACAAAAGCTCCTATAATTTTAGGGGGGAAAAATCAAATATATTAAGCCGCTATAAAATGCCACCTGAAAACCAGGAATGTAAAGTGGTATTAATCACAAAACGCAATTTTCATATCTCAGTGCGTATTGGTCAAACCAATGTCATTTTCTTTTTGTGTTCGAAATGTTTTTACATGGTTGTGATTTCCCATCCGCTTTTAGAGATCCGGGGTCATATAAAAAATAAGACTTCGTATTTTTCAAAAAAAAAAAAGAATTTTTTTTTTTTTCGTTTCTAACCCTCAATGTCTTAATTCTGCATTTTGTTCTGACTATTTTTGCGATTAACAGTTTTTCATCTAAGACTAATGATTGCGAAAATAGAGGTCTACATGTATGCCACAAAATTTCATAAAAACTTGTTTAAAATAACTTATAAACTTAAAAAGTCAAATTTTCGCTTTATTCGCCGTTCACAAGATCAATGGCTGTGATATGAGCGCATATTTGGTTTTTAAAAAAAAACATATGCTTGCAAAATGCACCCAGTGCTCCCTGAGAACCCTGCACCCAATGTAAGTCAAATTTACTAAACGAAGTTACAGTCCAGCTCGGTTAATGCAATAGCTAATTTGCCACGAAAAATTATTCGAATAACAGAGATACTCCATTTCCAGGCCACTAAAAAGCACATTACAAAGGTTTGGAACATTGAAAATTTACTGCACACATTAAGCGGAATGTTCTTTTAATCAATATTCCAATAAACTGGCTCGACTGTATTACTGTGCAGAATGAGACAGATAAAAAACAAAATAATA
Source organism: Uloborus diversus (assembly GCF_026930045.1). Classification (NCBI taxonomy): domain Eukaryota; kingdom Metazoa; phylum Arthropoda; class Arachnida; order Araneae; family Uloboridae; genus Uloborus; species Uloborus diversus. The sequence goes on from NC_072736.1 coordinate 112,517,696, forward strand.
CCGAAAATAACGCTTCTTTAAAATACTTAGCGAAGATATATGCCTTTATCAGATATTCTACCGTCGCTCGGAGACTCCATTTCCTACAGTTTAATACTTTCTTCATTCAAAAATTTCTTTTCTAAATCTTTATTATTCTTTTTTTCTCCGTCAGAGCATTCCTTTGAGATTTACATTCATTCCTCCGCTGCTCCTCCCTCACCTGCTCCGGAATCGAATATTCGAATGTAATTCATTACCTGCACCAGATTCATTACGTATGTAAAAGATTCGAGCTTAGCGCTCTCATTAGGGCAGGTGTCCTCCCCTGCTACGTCACGATCTCGCATCGCTGAATATTCGCCGGCGGGGAATGCAACAGTTGGTTTCGCGCGCTCGAAAAGCAGGCTTTTTCGTTCGATACCGGAACCCTGAAAATATTTGAAGCGCGGCAATTGTGGAATGAACGAGCTCGAATACAGACGATTTTGTCAAAGTTGAGCTTAGTTGCACGCAGTGCTTTGTTCTGCCGTTTCTGTTATCTCTAGTTTGTTTACTAGTTTGCAAATATTGTTACGAAAGGGAAAAAAATGTTTGTTATTAGTATTGAGTACCATCACAACGGATTGCCCTATACTCAAAAGGATTGCTCAAAAAATTTGCTTGCACTTGATATTGAATTGAAAGCAACTGCATTTTGTGATGGCTTTATCTTGGATGATTAATTGCAATGTTTTCGTTTCATTAATTTGAAAATGCAACTTTTAACGAAAAATCTATGCAATCACTTTTAGCAATGAGGGAAAAAAATTAATGATTATTGTATGCATCAAAATCTATTTTGTTTATTTTTAGAAGAACTTTGAATCGATATGTTGGAGTCGAAAATATGTTGCATGCTTTAAAAAAGACTTTTTGCAACTGTATTATTTCTATTCGTTGAACACCGACTATATCAAGCTACCACTTCTGATCTTCATTTTTTTAAAAAAATAACGTGTGTTGTAATGGAGGATAAAAGATAACTTAAAAAGAAATATTTCAAGTAGAAATATTTTTGCTGATTAAAAGTTGATGTTTAATAAGTGTATTTATTAAATTCTTCAAAATTCGGACATTTTATAGTTGATGCATGAAAATGATCATTTATTTGGAAAGAGTATCGTAATGGATTGAATAAATCGTCAAACCTATTTGTTGAAGAGATTAACCGATTTCTGCATGAAATAGCACATAAGATTACATTTCTATCAGCTGTGGAGAGAATCGCATGCATAAATTTTCATTGATGATGCTGATTTATATAAATTTACTTATAAAGCTTTTTATTGATGCATAAATAATAATATCAAACTGCAATCAAGGCATTTCAATCCCTGTTTGAAATATCAGTCTCAAATGTATTGGATTTCTTCAAATTAGAACCAATTCAATTATATTATCTTTTATTGAACAAAATATCTTCCGTTAATCTAAATTGTGTTGAGGAAAAGTACCTATTTAACGTAAAAGCACTTCATTTTTGTGAGAAACAAATGTTCAAGGATTGAATTTTAATCTTCATTTGTTTTGTACTTTAAAAAACTGAAATTCCGTTTCTAAGCGACAAAATTTTTTATGCTAATTGTTTAGTTGATAGTTCAGTAATATATTACAATGAGAAAAGAACATCGTGTTCACTGTAAGAATACTTTATACCGTTTTATGATTAGTTCTGAGTAACTGCATTTTACGTAAACATATCTTCTACCTCGACGTGCTAAAAACGTAGGTTTTAGCTGGCAAAATTCCCGCAAACGTTTTATCGCAATTAAAAGCTAGCCAAATGCAATTAATTTTCCGGCTTGATGTCTTCAAAAGTCAAACACATTCATTTTTTTCAAAAATAGATTTCATGAAAGACAACGTTTTTAAATTTAGAAGTAATACATTTTGTGCCGAGAATGGAAACAAAATTTGTTAGTATGTTTGTAAAAATCTATAATTAGAGCAAAAAGTAGCATTCAAGAGTCTGCAATTCAAGATCAGCGTTTTTCAGCAGATCAATCAGATCAGCGCCATCAGAGATCTTTCTGTGAAAGAAAAAAAAATAGTGTTTTCAATTGAATTTTTAATGGTGTTTTTTTATTGCATATCGTTTGTTTGCAATCACTACGAGGTAAAAATTATCCAGTTGGTATCATGTTTGGCCTGGCCAATTTAGCAGGTGTCGAGATCCACAGGTGTTTATGCATTGAAGCTGCCTTCTAAAGGTACAGGAAAAATTGCTTCCAATTCTTTTCATTCTCTGCAACCGTTGTTTCGCTGTGTTTGTGCTGGTGTTACAAAATAAAAAAAAAAAAAAAAATCAGTAATTCACGAGTGGAAATTATCATCTAACGAAAAAAGCAAGTTATTTCTAATTATTCTACATCTACTCTATAACAGAGATTTCATTGTGTAAGGGTTGGTGTTTAAAATGAAAATGCTGAGTAATTCCCGAGTAAAAGTTACCATTTAACCAAAAGGGCAAGTTGCTACTAATGCTTTCCATTCTCTTCAGCAGGATGTTTCTTTGTGCACACGCAAGGATTTAAAAGCAAGTTATCAATAATGCTTTGGTAAGGTTGGAATTTTTTTTATAGGTTTGATTAGTTACATATCTTGAAGATTGATTTTTCAGCAAAAGGAATCAACTAAAGTATTTAAAACTAAACTTTGCATCTATTTTTTTTTCGATATAAGTTCAAAGTTTACTAAAATAACTTTTTTACAGCAAATAATTATGGATAAATCCTACAATAGAATGTATTATTTATATATATAAATGTCTTTTTTACGTAATTACATGTGTATCATGCGATTTTTTAAATTTAGTCAGTCTCTTCTAACGTAAATGTAAAGGCCCTTTTTTCATCTGCTATTTAAATTCAATTTTGAAAAATTTCTTTAAATAGTAATGAGCCTTAATAAGATTTTGTAATATCATGACATTGAAACTACATTTTTAGAATCGACTTTTGCTTTTTTAAGCACATTTTGTCGAGAAATTAATATCTGTTAAAAAGAAAAAAAATTAAGCTGCATGCATACAAACTATAAAAGAACAGTTTTTTACTTTCTTTCTTTTTAAAATTAGCTCAATTAAAATTGTCACTACCGTAATTTTAAAAGCATTAAACAACTGAATACAGAATTTACTGAAGTGACACTTATCACTTCTCATTATTTTACTTGAGAAAAAACCTTTACATTATCAGTAATAGTTTTTTTTTAAATCAACTTTTAGTGTGCACGTGCACGTTAATGGTTTCTGTTATATAATCGGTTATTTTTGGTGAGCTGCATAGGATCACGTATTGGACGTCAAGCATTACTAAGTCAGGCATAGGACAAGCTTTGACTAAATGCACGCATACGTTGCGTGGTTAGCTATAAAATGCTGAAATACCACATATTTAAAAAAGTGTTGTAGAATATTAAAAGCAAAACGTGCATTATGTGTTACAATGGGATAGAAGTAAAAATATCTGATAGCAACTGAAAATTTGTGTTTGCTGGAAAGTCTTTGGATTTCAGACAGCGGCGGAGTTTCGTTACATGATACCGGAAAACTATAGCCTGATAATGATGTTACTTACAGATAATCAAAAGTGGTGAAAATGTATGTAAAAACTTATCTTTCACGTTCAAGTTTTGCTGAGTTACCATGGAATAATGACTAAGATTTGAAGGTGATATTGGAGACTTATTGACAAACTTTTAGGTTATTTATTGGATTACATTCTGATGAAAACCAAATTTATATGACCGTAAGAGATAGAATGTGCCTCTTGTTGGCGTAAAATGGCTTTATTAACTTCTGAACTACGAAAATCAAAGCCACTTCTCTGATACGGATATTTGGAATGAATCACACGCGTACGTGTTGAAATTAAATTTGACTTGTAATCTGAGAGCAATAGAGAATACTATACTTTAACAAGGTTGCCAGATAGTTCATCTGTAAAATTAAACCTGACTTTTAAGCTGAAAGCAATAGAAAAACTGCTTTCTGAGCGTAACTACGTAATTTTTTTCATAAAATGAGATTTGACTTGTAAGCTGAGACTAGTTGAGAAATCTATTTTCGGAGCTTGGTACCGTGTAGTTTGATAAAATATTTACACGAGTTACAAAATCAGAAGAATAGATATCAGAATGGATATCATCGGCGGCTATTATTGAAGCAAACTACCATCGATAATTTGTTGTGCAAAATCATTCGCAATGCACTGTTGACCATAAAATGAGATTTTACTTGTAAGCTGGGAGTAGTAGAGAAAACTATTTTCTGAGCTTGGCAACGAAGTATTTGATTAAATATATGCGTGATTTACAAGAACAAAAGAAATTGATTTTATTACAGAATGGATATAATCGGTAGTTAGCATTTAAGCGAACTGCCATCGATAGTTTGTGGTGGACATATATTCGCACTGCACTGTTGATTTAAAACATAATATCCTCTATAAAGTAACGATCAGAAAACATCAATATGTTTCCGGTGCGATCTTACAGTGTGCGAATAAAACGTCGTAACATGGAGGCCGAAGCATCTTTCAAGAGGAGGTTGGAACTTCGGAGGCGGCTGTCCTCCTCGTCCTCCACCATAGGGTCTTCCCACGCCCCGGCAATGCGTTCCTTGAGCGCTGGCACCACCCCTCAGCATCGGTCCCTGCACCGGACACATACCAGTGCCAGCGAAGGAGCCGTGCCGTTGAGAAGACTAACAAGTGCCAGCTCTGAGCCAGGATCCGAGTCTGTAGTATCGGTAACCGGATCTCAAGACCCGTGGCATGGAATTGCCCAGCAAACCTTGTACGAGAGCACGGAGATTAGCTCACAGGATAGCAGGTGAGTAGATGCCTTTTGTCATTTTAGAAACTGATGAAAAATTATATTAAAAAAAATAATGGAGTTGTTTCCATCAATCAAAAGTACTACTTTTAGTAACTGAAGTTCATAGAATAGGCAGAAAAAAAATAACATGGAGCGAGGAAATTTTTTTATTTTCAAAAAATTTAATTTTTAACTTTTTTAAACTCCTGATTTTTTAAACAAGGCGGGGGCTTTATGACGTCACATGTGATGAACTTCAACGCGTACACCACTGGCGCGCTAAACGCTTATATAAGGGGAGCCCGCAGTGTTTTTGGGGATTTACTCGAGCGCGTCAGATAAACATAGAGGAGTTACCTTACATCCTGTCGGAGTACCTACACCAAATGTTGTCCTTTTTTGCTGGTGGATGCGTCCAAGACAGCCTGTCAGATTAGTAGAGAAAAATTGAACATTGAATTTATTGAAGCAAGCCAGACTAAGATAAGGTGGGTTAATTACAATCTTAACAGTGTATATTTAGAAAATCTGACGATTTCAGCGTAACGCAAAGGTGTGGGATGGTTACAAAGTTGCCAAAAAAAAAAAAGGTTGTGTGGATTTTCTCGAGCGCGGTTGATTTTCTTTTTATGTTAAAGGAAAAAATGCAAGAATCATGAAAAACATATAATCTGCCGATTTCGAAAGGACTAACTATCACAAATCGGCTACGAAGATTGGTAAACGGGGAGTCCAATGTGTTTTTGGAGATTTACTCGAGTGCGTCAGATAAACATAGAGGAGATACCTTACATCCTGTCGAGTACCTACACAGAATGTTGGTCTTTTTTGCTGATGGATGCGTCTAGAATTGCCCGTCAGATTAATAAAAAAAAATTATCGTTGGATTTATTGAAACGCGTCAGATTAAGATAAGGTGGGTTAATTACAAGCAAAAGAGTGTACATTTAAAAAATCTGACAATTTGAGCGTAACGCAAGAGTGTTGAAAAGTTACAAAATTGCAAAAAAAAAAAAAAAAACGTAATCCCCCCCCCCCAGCTGTCAGAGTAAGAATACCCTCAAAATAATCGTCTGATTTAAGGCTACCGTGACTAGACCATCAAGCTAAACCTTCTGTATAAAAATCTGACACGCTCGATTGTTTCAATATTAATATTTTATTTATTTATTTATTTATTTATTTTTTGGCAGCCCATCAGATTAGTAAAAAAAAAAATCAGATTTACAGATGCGCGTCGGATTAAGATAAGGTGGGTTAATTACTAGCTAAAGAGTGCATTTAAAAAATCTGATGATTTGAGAGTAACGCAAGGGTGTGGGAAGGTTACAAAGTTAGCTTAAGACATTACAATCCTTATAGAAAAATTTTAATACGTAGGTAAAAATGCTTTTCGAAATTTTAGAGTTTGTCGCTTGACTGGTTTTCCAAATAAATGGTTCAATTTATGTGATGTTTACTGGTAAGTTTTTGTTGTCTAGATTGACAATGCACAGTTGAGGTTTGAAAATTTTACTTCAAAATTATGAAATTTTAATGATGTGTCAGTATTGATTATATCGTTTTTATGCCACCACGCACCGGTTATGTAAGCTAACTTTGGGCAAGTTTTGAGGCAAGAAAGATTTGGCGGATTGTTTTTTTTTTAATTTTTAAATTTGGTTTTAATTTGGCCAATTTTGGTGCACTGTAAAAAAATTCCGAAACGTTGCTGGTTATTTACGTGGAACGTCTCTGGATTTTACACGTTTTCACCTATTTCCCCGTAAAAACAAGTATCATCACAAAAAAGTTTCCTGAATCGCTACAAGTTGCACGCGTGCAGACTTTTCACTGTTGTAGAAAATATTTTTAGCAACCTGTTTAAAGATTGAATGAACATGTTTATTAAGTGTATCGGCCTAAGGTTCTTATGGCCTGTCCAGATTGACTAAGCTCCCAGTGAGAGCGAAAAAGTCAGTGGATAACTACAATCTTTGCAAGGCAGGAATTGTAGGCAAGAGATATGCTTGGTTCCTTCTTGCATAGCCTTTTCTGTGGTCGCTCCCACTTTTACGGAGTCTTCTTGGTAAATCAGGAAGGTTCTAATCAATAACACTAAACCTCCATATTTTTTTCTAGAAGGTTCTAGAGACATGAATGGCTTTAACAGGACGTTTCAAGGTTAATTTCAGGAAGGCTACTGACTTTTAGCGGAAAACGTTCCTGGTTTTTCCAAGATATGTTACTGGAAGAAATTGGGCACATCAGCTGCCTATTATTTTCCAGGAATGTTTCTGAATCGTTTTTACAGTGTGATATTTAAAGAGTTAATCACTGAATCACATTAAAATTGCCAATAATGGGGAAGTAAATATTTGTAAAAAGTTTTTTTCATAGACTAATAATAAGAACAGACCGAGCTATGGTAACCCTTTTGCTGCTCATAAACCAAACCATGTGACTGGTGGATATCTTAGCAACAGCGGGCGTTGATCGTAGCAGACGATCAACGCCCGCGAGAAATAAAATAAATAGAATTGATGGAACACGGAAAAATGATCTCTTATGGAGTCCAATATGTAAATTTGTTATTCTAAGTTGCAAGTATTTTGTTCATATAGTGAGTTTTTCATTTAGATAGTACTGTGCATTTTCTTTAGTCAATTTCAATAACTCCCTAAGCTATTCAAGATGCAAGCGCCCAAAAAGAATCGGCAAACGGTAAGATTTTTACCTACAATTTCAATTTAAGATACCGATTAGTACATTTTTGTGTTAACGCAAAACGTTTACGCCATTACGTTCACGCCAACGCTGACGGCTCCAAATGAAATAAAAGTTACCAAAAACTGATCAAAAACTATTACTAATGTCAAAATAATGCATAACTAAAAGAAAAACAGTTCAATCTCTGCACCTGGAAGCTTTTTTTAATGAAAACACATTGTCTTAAAATACATGTCGAGTGCCAAACTATAGATAATGCTACCATCTAGCAACCATGCTGCCAAAGTCTTCGCCAAGCCCTTCCACTAGTCACATGATACATCTATGAACCAATTTTCTTTATCAGCAAGAATGAGAAAGCTTGGTCTACTCTTAATATTAGTCTTTGGAAATATTATCTCAATGATTTAAAATTTTTAACTGTTGCCATCTTATGTTTGTTAACAAATAAAATATTTATAATTAATTCAAGCAAGGCTTTTAAAATAACTTTCAATTTTCGCTCTTTGCTTTGCTTTTGCAATAATTCAGACATTGGGATGGTCGTCTAGTTTTTGCATGTGTAATTTTGTTTTTGTTGGGAATATTGCATATTGTCAAGCATGGGGAGGGATCAGAAAAAAAAAAAGAAAAACATAGAAGAAAGTTTCGTGATGGCCACAACATATTAGTTAAGACGTGGTTTCGATATAACACGATACACATTCCTTGATTCACATTATTTCAAAGTCTCGTATAACACGGTTTCGATACAACACGAAACACGGTTTCAATACAGCACGATACGTATAGTGGCTCCTAAAAGTGTTCGTACACCTACGACTTTTAATAAAATAGGACCCTATCCCATTAGTTAGGATTAATATTTCGGAATAAGTATTTAATTATAAGATCTATGATCAATTTTCAACAAAACTACATAATTTTTTTTTAAATATTAAAACTTAATTTTTAAAAAATCAAGAACCAAAAAGTGCCAGAAATTTTATCTCACAACAGTCTTTGTACACTTTAGAAAATGTCTGTATATTATTGAATAATCTAACTTTTTATTAAGTTATTATTTAGTAGAATATCATGCAGAATCAACAACACCTTTTAAACGTCTGGGAATAAATTTCAATCTTTTTTCTTTCATTTTTTTTTCTTTTTTTTTTGCGTCATTTCTGAGTAAGTGTTCAACCACAATTCGAGTCTTACTGTTTCTAGCTCTATTTTTGTTTCCAAGCCATATTTTCGTAACCTAACCTCCAGACATTTTTAAATATGTTACATTAAGTTCAAATCTGGAGACTGAAGGGGTATTTGCTAAACTTTTGGACAATTTTTGAGGCACTAGACGCAAATGTTGAAAACCTTGTGCTTCTTATCGTTATCTTGATATAGAACCAAGTTGCTTATGATAACCAAATTTTTGGCTAATAGTTTTAAATTGTTTTCTTAAATATTTAAATAAACAGAATGATTCAATATTTCACCTAAAAATTCCAAACTCCCAGGTCCTGATGCTAATATGCACATTCACACAAGAACACCTTCACCGTCCTGATTAATTGGTCCAACTAAGTTCTTAAGATTAAATTCCTAATTTTTTCTTCTATTTACAATTATGCAACAATTTTACCAAAAATGTCGAATTCAGTTTTATCTGTAAGTAAGACGTAATTCCAAAACTTTTTAAGCTTATTTATCATTGATTTTGCAACGAAAAGAGTAAACTTTCTGTTTTTCGCACGATCAAGAAAATTTCTGCTCGCACAGGTCCCATTTAATTCAGCTAATCAGGGAACTTGGCGAACAATTTTAGGTGAAAATTAAATGTAAAAATTTTCGTTTAACTCTGCAGAAACTTTTACAGCACTCAAATGTGTATTTTTCATAACATTTTACCTGTAAATCTCAGATCACGCTTTGCTAACTTTGCTGGTTAACCTTTTCTTACCTTGTTTTCGGTCCGATTGTTTTCTTTAAAGCATTTTATCAAGCACTTTACTATAGAATGGAATATATTAACTAATTTAGAGACATTTCAAACCAATTTACCGCTAATATGAAGAAAAATTCAAATTTCGAATGACGCTAGTGGTTTTTTTACGAATACCATCCATTTTAAAGTAATAAGCACATTATTAAGAAATAAATAAACAAAAAATTAAAGTCAAATGACTTTTAAGGTTCAACACAATGCAAAAATAATTTAAAAAAAAACGAAAAATTGTAATTTTAATCATGAATTTACTCGAAAATATTTTAGTGTACGATGATTTTTGTGGCGTATTTATTCTCTGTCTCTTTGTTTTTTGACCCATTTCAAAAAGAAGATCCTTCAATATTTTCAAACAAAATTCAGGGTTTTATTTAGAATAACATTGGAATGATATGAAAAATCATTGGACTTTATATTCGAATTTAGTTTCGCGTTCTTTTGGTTTTACTAAAAAATTTCAAAATGTACGAACACTTTTGGGAGCCACTGTATTGACATGATTTATAGTATGTACGAGATGAATTAGATTAAAAAATAAGTAAAAAAAAAAACTAGTTATAAAAAAGCCTTCTATAACACGGTCTCGATACTACACGGTAAGAATTAATCGTGTTATATATGGGATACCTGTACCAGCAATAATTCTATAACATTAATTTGTCCATTTGTCCATCAAAATCCCCCCCCCCCCCAATCATTCGTTTAAACATTTAATTTCACAGCGAATATTACCTTTACCTTTTCTTTCAAAATCCAGACAATGGTAGAAAAGCTCTGATTTACGTTTTGCCATGCATCACTGCGAATTATTTCCTGCTTTTTGATGCAACCCAAAAAACGAAATTGCTTTTTATTGGAAAAAAATTGTAACTCCAAAATTCAAGTAAGTAAACGCAATATTTTGAAATCCTGTGGATTTTCTCATTTACTGTGTCTTAACAAAAAACGGACATTCTCCTTATAACTTATTTTGCGGTTAAGGTAGGCGAACACCTTAAATAGTTTTTTCTTCAATATTCCTTGCACCTTTCTGAAACGTTATACAATTATTGAACATGACGTAAATAACACATTTTGACTGCTTATTTGTTGAAAAAACATTTTTTTTCGATAGTTTTTTTTTTTAACTGCCATATTTTTAGCAAAAAAATACCATTTTCTTAACACTTCCAGTACCTTCATTTTGTCATAATTTTAAAAACTATTTATTTTAATATCTGTCAATCTCTTTGTGAGAAACCAGAGAGTGATATGATCTTCCAATTTGAAAATAATTAGTTAAAAACAGTTTTATGAATAAATGTTTGAAAATTTCCCCCGATAAACGTGCTTTCTCCCCCTAAGTTTAATTGATCATTATTTTAAAACCACATATTGCATGCACATTATCTTTTCGAGGTTTATATCACAGTAATTTGTTCAATTATCATGTTTGCAAAATTTAAAATCTTTAAAGTTAATACTTTTTTTTGCCTGAGCTGTTCGCATAAATAAAAACTTGAAAACGTGATTACGAGAAAATCTGCTTTTCTCAGCAACTCGTCGATTTAAAAAAAACAATTGCGGATTTAGAAAGAAGAACACTAGGGCTTTCTAAATTTCTCAAAATGTCAAAATCGATTTTTTCTAAAATTAGGGCGTCCGCCTACCTTAAAAGGCACTCTTATTGCCAAAAACGAACATGATGAATGTTATTACCATTTAATCGTCCCATTTTCTGAAAGCTTAAATGCCAGCGGAAATTTTCAATCAGTGAAATAAATTAATTACAAAGATCAAATAAAATGTATTCAAATACCAAAACTTCTCAGCGAAATGCACAAAATTTTCAATTCTCAGATGCTAAAACCACTAATGTTTACCGTAATTTAACGCCTTTCTCCAACTTAATCTCCTCAGCATAATCTCTTGATTTTGGAGCCCTAATCCAAATTCTTGAATGCTCGGATTTCTTCCGCCTCATGTTTATTCACTCAACAATTATGGATCTGGTAGAGGAGGAATTCCGCAAAATGGCGAGGAAAACGTTTGTTACTTTCTTTTGTGTACAAAGTACACAGAGAAAATTATTGGGTTCGAGAAAATTTTCAAACTGTCTCGAATGTTTTAAAGGCTGCTCAGCTCATTTTAAACTATTTTTGGAAAAACTTAAGTGTATGTGTGTAAATATCTTGTTACGTTTGTATGGGAAGACATTTGTGGATGTTCCAACTCAAAGAGTAATGGATGAAATTGAACTAAAGTCGGTTAACAATCTATCGCGAAGGAATATTTTTTACTTACTTTTATGTAATAAGTATCATCAACTGTGTAATTATATTCGTTATCCACAACCATTTGTGGTGTAGTGCGCATATTTTCAATCCGAATTGATAGAAATTAATCGGTTTTTGAGCAAAATATTTGGTGATCGCATTTTGGCTATCGGACAAATTTTCTAGTTTCTTTGTTACATATAGATCACAATAAAGGAGAATCAGATGGTGCAAGGTCACGTGAGTAGGGTAGGTGAAGCAGCCTACCACAGCTCATTAAAGTTAAAGATTTTCCTTGAGCAGTGCGCCCAATCATTATCATGTTTCAGGGTCACTCCTTTTCGATTGATAATAGTAGAAATATTCTTGATACAAATTGGTTCTCGATACATCTGGTTTCTCTTTTTTCCGATCGTTAAAAGTTTCTATGAGATAAATACTTGTAAATTTTTTTTGTATCGAAAATGCCAATTCCAGATATTTTTTTTGAAAAATTAATCGGTTTATGTCTATTCGGGATTGAAATTTACATTTCTAGATGGTAAAAATCTGTGACAAAGAGTGTAATTACACCGTTGACTTTAAAAAAGAAAAAAAAACTTTTAAAAGTGTATTTGCTTTTAAAAAATGAAGAAAAAACCTTGCTTTTCAGTACCCTTAATATAAGAGATCTCAGTTTCGTGAAACTGCAAAACAACTGAGGGAGATTTTTTTTTTTTTTGATAGTTATTTTTTTCTAGTATATCTCTGACTGACTTCACTTATGTATCTCACAGATAAAAAAAATTTAAGAAAATACCAAGATAAAATATTTTGCCAATATTGAGAGGAAAAAAATCGCCCAAATTTATTTTTCCTGTGCAACTTCAATCTTTCATTTTCTTGAAAAAATATGCTCCACAACTTTTAAAGCGACACGAACTTACCATTTTCACTAATGCAATACCTCCCCTACAAGAATTTCTAATTTGCCCTTCGCATAGCTTGACTAACATGACGGATGTAGGCATTGGGAGATGTGCGGCTCCAACTAAATATGAAGATAAAAAGTCTGTGGTGGGGATAGATCAAATGTATTCGTTCTCAAAAATCGGAAGAATTTTTCAGAAAGCTTTTAGATACAAACTTTCTCAATCTCAACTAAAAAATTTGCTATATGCTTGCGGTGATGTTCAATATCCTTATTGGATATTTGAAAGAAATATTTGGTACTAAGTTCTGTCTTTGTAACTTTAAATGCGAAAATGATTTTTCGGCTAAGGAAATACGGTGTATAAAGGGCTTTATTGCTACCAAGAAAAGTGCACGGGCTCTATGTTCTTAAGAATATACATGCATACGTTATTGGTATAAAAATAGTCTGTTATTTAAAAAAGAAACTGAAGAACGAACAAATTTCTGTTGTTTGAAGATAAGTTATTTTTTTCAGTAACGAAAGATTTGTACGATGTACGTAAACTAATTTCTAAAACTAACAACTTATTCAAAGCTCTTTACAATGAAGAATGATCAAAAAAGATTTTGGTTTCTTCTGGATCCCTAAATGCCTAGGTGATTTATTTTTTATGGAACATGTCAGCTTATGCATGCCTTTTACGTGACAAAAATTACAGAACAATTGTTCTCTTATTTCTCGAGAAATTCTTTAAAATGTGAGTTTTTACAGGTGCACATATTTTTTGAATGCAAGTGCAAATTGCGAATAAAGAGAGTACAGCTTATACTTACCGTAGATCTGATCTAACTAATACATATTTGTATTTTTGAGTTTAAAAACAATTTTAAGCAATTTAAACGCTTTAAAACTGATGACTTAACTTAAATTTTAAAAAAGCTTGTTAAGCGTGTATTAATTGAAAAGCTTTCAAAGCCCAAAATCCTCAAATCCACGTTGCCTAAGCTCAGCCTTAAAGTGAGTAGAACTTTATTAACAAAATTAACTTTATGAATTACTATTATTTTTCACGGTTTTTGGTAACAATTAAAAAGCGGAATCGGCAGATACCAGATCACAGAAAGTAACTTAAAAAATAGTTTTTAAAAATAAATTAATTCGTATTACTTTCAAACACAATTTTTTGAATTAATCAAAAAATGATATGCGAATGTTATAACAGTTCCGAATAAATTTTTATTGACTCGCAGGTCTCTACGATTTTTGTTTAGTGAACTAATATCGCATACATTACATTACTGAGAACCTGTTAGTGTTATGACAGTTATATTTTTTCATAACTTACGTACTTACGTTTAAACGTTTACGTTTAACTTTTTACGTTACTTTTTGAAAATGAATGTTTTTTTTTTGAGCAATCACGATTGCTTATTGTTCTCATTTGACTGTTTTGATGTCCTATCATTTTATTTTCCCGCCGCCGCCCTAAGCACCATCACCGTCGACCGGGTCCTCACGATGCTGCTCCTATAGCGAAAGCCGTCTCCAGGTTGCATCCATGTCCTACACACACGCGCATACACACACACACACACCTACACACACACGCACAAGCATACACCTACATACACAAATACATACACACACACAAACACACACACGCATACATACAGACACCTACACATACACACAAACACATATGCCTACACACACACACATTCATACAAACAACTACCCACACACTTATGCCAGCACACAGACACAAACACACATGCCTACACACACATGCACATAACCCCCACACACAAACACACACGCCTACATACACACACTCGTGATTGCGAAAAACAATTTGAATTCAAAATGTCAAAATTCAAATTAATTTTTCTTTTTTTTTTTTTTTTTTTTGCACAACACTGAGCTGCATAATGGTGCGTCGCTGGCTTCATACACCTTTGGTCCAAGGTTCTTAACCTGATTTGAAAATATTCACTTGGTAGATTTTCAATTCACAGAAAAAGTCAGAGCCCCTGGCGCAAGATTATGAAAATGTTAAAAACTCTGGGAGTGCCTATCAGACTCGAGCATTCTGTATCAAATTAAATTTTTAGTGCTATTTTGCATTGTGTGGGGGTAAGTGCTTACACTCTTGTGGCAAACTAGGCGTCACAATTCTCTATAAAAACACCTTTTGTACCACAATGTAAGGGAGACCGGTGTTAGTTGTTACAATTTTTTTCAATATTTTTTTTACGCTAAACTAATTCAATTATTTACACGCGTGAAACTTTAAAATGCATCTGGATTGTTTAACTTTCATAACATATTCTAAAAAAAAAATGGTTAGAAGCCACTACTCCGAAATATTTCAAGTTTTTTGAATAGATGTAGATTGTAACAACTTACCCCACCACGGGGCATGTTGTTACAGTATATGGGGTTAGTTGTTACATGAGGTATATTTTAGTAATAAAATGAATTTTTCACATTTTGTGGTTTATTCTGTTAAATTTTAAACATTCTTAACCACGTTAAAAATAAACAACTTTTTGGCTTTACAGATTTACTTCATTAATAACTTATTCTAATAAATATCATTATCACTATCCGCACGCATGAATTACAATTTTTACAAGCATATAATTTATCAAACATAGCACATCGGTCATGTGCCCATTTGTCACAATTACGACATTGAAGCCGTTTAGTTGGATTCTGAGTACCGTTTAGAGCACTCTATGCAGAACCAGTCTTTATCATCTTCATCCGAAGGAAGCACTGTTTGGACGCACCTTTTTGGATTTTTTTTTTTTTTGCCTTTGATTGC
The DNA here is from genome assembly GCF_026930045.1 of Uloborus diversus. Classification (NCBI taxonomy): domain Eukaryota; kingdom Metazoa; phylum Arthropoda; class Arachnida; order Araneae; family Uloboridae; genus Uloborus; species Uloborus diversus. Next base: position 112,533,208 of record NC_072736.1, read on the forward strand.
TTTTAAGTCAGACACAATTTCCTTTTTAGATTTTTGTTTACCAGTTTCGGCTTGCAAAACATTTTTTACTTCCGCAGACCGATGGTTTCCGCTTGCGAACAGTCTTCACTTCAGCACTGCCTGCAGCGTTGGAGAAAAACCTACATTCGAATCATTGTTGTAATTATTATTATTATTTATTCAACCATACTTTTTTCCAATAAATTAAATCATAGATTGAAAGAGATCAGAATTATTATTATTACTATCGTCATCCAACTACAGTATTTTATATGAATTAAATCATGCAATAAAACAGATCAGAAATACTACTTACCACCACTAGCATTTTCATCTTACTGCAGAATCTCTCTAGTGTCATGAAATTCATCGGCAGCCTTTCGTAATAGACTACCTGCAATTACTTCTTTAGACACATCCAGGTATGTTTCTTTAGGTGTTTTGCCCCTGTCCATCTTGTTTTTATAGTCCCCCGCCATTTCACATTTAAAAAGAAAACACAATATTAAATTAAAATTTACATGGGGCAAGTTGTTACTTGTAACAACTAACCCCAACAAAATTGTAACAACTTGCTCCATATGACGCCACTTTAATTCTTGGCACATATTACTGGTAATCTTTGTACAAAACGTTTAAATATATTAGCACTTACCTGGAAATGTAGGCTTTCACGTGGTATCGAAATAAATTCGTTATCTGCAACGACTTTGTCACAAATAGAAAAATAACAGCGGAAAGAAAATTTACTTCCAGACTCAAAAAACCGTTTTCCTTGAGCACTCTCCCTGCTACTGACTGCAAGCACTCCATTGATCATCAGGGAATGCAGATGGGTGAGTGCTATCATCTAGTGCAAGGAAAGTCAGTTTCTCCTGGCGGTTAATTTTAAATTCGAATGTAACAACTTACCCCGGTCTCCCCTACACTTAAACGAACAGCAGTAAACTTATTTTACTCGATTCTTTTTTGGAGTCGCAACTATTGTAAAAAATGTTAAGATTGTTCTCTCCGAATAGAAAGGTATTTAGTCGCAGAAACATATCACATTTTGACAAGAAAAGTGACACAACTCAAAAAAAAAAAAAAATAATAATAATAAAATAAAAATAAAAAACCAGCATTGTAGAAAATCAAGGTTTTGCGCAATAGTAGTTTTAAGCGATTTAGTCTTAAATATTACAATGCGTGTAAAAAAAGTTATAATGTGATGTTTACTGATCAGTTTTTTGTTGTCTAAATTAATGATGCATACTCAAAGTTCAAAAAATTTCCTTCTAAATTGTAAAATTTTAATGATTTGTTATCATTGATTACATTGTTTTTACGCCACCACACACCAGTTTTGTAAGCAAACTTTGTGGGAGTTTTGTGGTATAAAAGAGCATCAAATTTAGATTTTAAATTTGTAGCTAGTAAGTTTTCCCCAAATTTTGACTGTGTCACTTTCTGTCGGGGTGCAATATATGGGCAAAAAACGTCTAACCAAATAAAAAACTTTAAATTTGTGTTTTACTGTATTAAATAATGCCTTTTTTTAAATGAAGTATTTCGTATCTATAGAGTTTCATGGGCAAACCTATATCATAGGTTCATTTTAAATGACAATAAAAAAAGCGTTTTTTATATCTTTAATAGAAAAATTCTGTGCTTGGATATTTTTCCAGTGATTACATAGTTTAAGAAAATAGAATTACTGCCTTTTCGGAAAATCAGCCACAATTTATTCCTCTTTCTGCAATCTCATCTTAAACTTTCCCCGAGATTTTGTACGTTCTGAAAACAAATCATTTGTCATCATTGCATGCAAATAGAAAAACAAAACGAGCTCTCAATATTGCCTCTCCTCCTGCTATGACAGCAGGTAATCTCTAGGGGAACAGGTAAAGCGGTCGTTGTCATAGCAACGGTCCGGAAGATTCACTGCGCAGTTTTGTCTTATCTTTCTCCTTCTCTTGCTTTAGAAAAATCCACTGTGGCTTAGCTAAGTGCTTGACTAATTGAAATTCTACTTTAAGCTTCTGTCATCGACGAGGATTGGATCATTTGTATTTCACCGTTTCTTTCTTTTAAGGTAGCATGTAATTAATTATAGATTATTGAAGCATAATTAAGGAATTCGAAAAATATGTGTGCCTTAATTTAACTTGACAGCTGCGACTATGAGTATTTTTTTAATTTTTTTTCTAAGTAACTATTGTTTTGCAAAATTTTGGGATTTAAAACACAATAAAAGCTACAGTATTGCCTATACTTCGTGACTGGCTTATTTCACGAAATGTATGTACAGTGTAATTCTCTTAACACGGTCACAGTTAGTACGAAATCACGGCTAAAACAAACATTGTGTTCGGTAAGTTTGGTTTGCTAATAAATTGCATTAAAAATTTCACGTCTAATACATACATTAAATTGAAAGTCTCGGCTAAGTCGGACAAAAATTTGTGACCTCTTTGCTTAAAATATTTGTGGTTAAATACCATAATTCTCTTTTATAGAAATTATTCATCACTTTAGTAGAAGTCCCATTGCGTATTGAGATGAAAATAAGAATTTCGTACAGAAAATAAAGCCCGCACATTTTTTTACTTGTGGACATTTCAATTTACTTGAAAATAAAACTGTTCATCTTCCATTGTGGATTACAACCCGTTCGGCGATTGTCGATTATCATCTTCCTTTTTCAATATTTTCCAAAAACATTCATTTATAAGAAATAAGAGATATTTTTTTTGAATGTACTTATACTTAGATTACAATATGTGTTAATAGTAATATTTCTTAAAATATGGGAAGCATTTCTTCGCTATTTCTCAGTATCATTCAATCACGGTTGTTACGAATAACACGAAAAAATTCAAGGATTTTTTACAGTTAGTATTAATCAAGTTCAACTGTATTTAAGTACACAAAATATATATAATTCCCTTTTATCTTTTATTTTTATTGTTTTCTCTCATTTACTGACGATAAATAAATGAATTTTTGAGTTGCATATATTTGTTTGTCTATAAATTGCATCTAACATTTTCACAAACGATGTACCGGATGATCAAAACATGAGCATACATTTAAAAAATACCAATACGCGGAATAATTTCAGTAGATAGGTATAAATTGACACGCATGCTTGAAATAACATGGGATTTTCTTCTAACCACGAAAGAAAAATATGTTCTGAATTTTTATGCGGGATGGTGCTCCACCCCTACTGACGTGTGAAAAATCCCTTGCGTGTGTCGTTTACTGATGATTGCATGCTATGTCGCCATGCACGGTCATGCTTGCCCCCCCCCCCCCCATTGGCTCTGGGAAAACCTGAAGATAACATCCAACGTCAATGTCTCAACATATATATATATATTTTCATGATTGCAGTAAAACTTCCTGTCATTTAAAGCATGTATGCCAGTTTTTACCTATCTCTACCTTGTCCTATGCATAATTAATTTTTCGAACATGTACTATTTTCTGATCACCCGGAACAAGCAGTTTTGACTCTTCCGTAGTGACGCGTTCTAAGGTGAGTCATACGATACTACAATTATATTGGACCAGGGGCGGACTAAATCCCCTAGGAAGGCACCAACTTAGACTCCTAAAAGACGCACATATTCAAGGCCCCCCCCCCTAAATGAAGGTGCATCAGTTCGAGGAAGCAAAAGGAAAAAAGAAATAAAAGAAAAAAAATTTTAATTCTGAAATTTTGAGTTCAAATTATGTTTTTCGCAATCACGAGTTTCGGCAGGACCCTACTCATCGGAGTTATTATTTCTAGAAACGGCTCTTGTCCCCTCAAGCCTGCCCTTCCTCCTGGGCGGTTACGTGTGTATAGTTGTGTGTGTAGGCGTGCGTGCGTGCATAGGCTAGGCTTGTGTGTGTGCGTAGACCTGCGTGTATGTACGTAGGCGTGAGTGTATGTGTGTAAAGGTGTGTGTGTGTCAGCGCGTGTGTGTGTCAGCGTGTATGTGTGTCAATGTGTATGTGTGTCAATGTGTATGTGTGTCAATGTGTATGTGTGTCAATGTGTATGTGTGTCAGTGTGTATATGTGTAAATGCTCGCGCGTGTGTCTGAGAGCGTGTATGAGAGTGCACGTGTGTAGGACATGCACACCACCGGATTCCGGGGAACAGTGGTCAGGACCAGAGGAGGCGCGCCTGCAGAGGCCGATGGGCAGTGATGCTGCGGAGGCCACTAGTCCAGGCTGAAATAGAAACCACAACATCAAAGACGTTCAAATAAAAACTATTAGCAATCGTGATTGCTGAAAAAAAAAAAAAAAAGAAAAGTCGCAAAGGTTTGAGGGCGTAAAAATGAAGGAAAGAAAAATGAAGTAGGCGCACTAGTTCAAGGGCGCAGTAAAAAAAAAACCCCGATAGCACACAGGTTCTAGGGTTCCAAAAAAAAAAAAAAACGAAGGCTCACAGATTTGATGGCGAACCCGACCGATGGGCCGGCGAGGTGGTCCAGTCCACCCCTCATTTTCTAACCTCCCGGAGCAAACAATTTCGGCTTTTGCGTGATGACGCGTGAACGAAGAAAGATTAAATAAAGCTTTCTCTATTAATGTCACCAAATGTGTGTTATGGAATTTTATTTCATAAATATTAAACTTTTACTCAAGAACGCAAATACTCAATCTCAAAATATTAGAATCATTGAAAGGAAGAATCAGCAGAAAATATTTACAAAAGATCGCTCGAAAAAACTGAATGTCTGTTAAAAAATTCAGGAAGTATTTGTGACATAAATATAAGTTTTTATTCTACTAGATGGTTAAATGTAATATTTTAAATCCGATTAAATGTAAATTAGTGTTGAAAAATTTTTATTTTTTCGTAACAAGCCTTTATGATTATGAATCTGAATACAGTGTGATATATCATCCTAATATAGTTTACGCAGCAAACCTCGTTGTTATTCGAAACTCCTGAACTCGAATACGCTACCTTGCGGTGATTAATAATGCTAAAGAAAAAGGTAAAACATTCCATTCCACGTGTTTTCTTTGGTGTAAACTACAGGCTTCAGACAGTTTATGGTGTAATGTAATTTCAGAAGAATAGAAAAGAAAATTTTCCACAAACACGTTGAAAAATTACTGTTATTCACTAGTAGTCAAACCGAGTGATAAGTTACGGCATTTGTTTGTTTTACCTTTTTCATCCGCCATTAGACAGTGGCTGCAGCGCCCCCTATAGTTTATTTGAGTTGCGAATTAATACTTTCCCAATATTCTAAGATTTTAGAAAAAATTAAATCACATAAAACTGATGTTTTTAGCTTTAAATTTAATATTGTTTAATAATCATTTTCACTTGGGGAAAAAAAATTTAGTTTCACTGATGTTTTTTTGCATTGTAATTTTGATACCAAGAACGATAGAAGCGTATTATACGAAATTCCTGCTAAAAAATATCGTAACAGGTCTTATAGATGAGAAATTATTTAAAAAAAAAAAAAAAAACAGAAAACTTCCTTCTTCATTGGGTAAATATATGTTTTGCAAAAAGGATTTTAATTATTCTATTATAGATTTGAAGTTGTTAATTATTTACAATCTCAAATACGCATATCTTTCAAGAAAAAAATCGATGTATGAAAGCATTTCAAATTTCTAGAATAAATTACAGCTCATTCTCAAGTTTCACTCACCAGGTTTTAATTCTCAAAAAAAAGAAAAAAGAAAAGGCTTTTCGCTCATCAATATGCGAATTCAGTAAACAATTTTACCTTTTTAAGGCCCAAAAAGATTTTAAATAAGTCTTTTTTTTACCCATACGAAAGAGTTGCTTTATTCTCTTCGTGAAAAATCGTGACTAAATCATTCAAAGAGTTAAAAAGGATTTTTTCCCTTATTCAAACAAAAGAGGTTTGAAAAAAATCGGCGTTCTATATCGATTCAATTTTTGCCCGAAGAGATGAGAACCTAGAATAAGAGTTCAATTAGTCAAGCGTTTATCCAAGCCACAATAATTTTTTCCAGAGATAAAGAAGAAGGAAACTGGCAACATATACGATGTATGCAGAAAATATCCCGACGGTTGCTATGACAACAGCTTTACCTGTTTCTCTAGAGATTACCTGATGTCGTAGAAAGGGGGGGGGGCACATTTAGAAGTCGTTTTCTTTTTAGATTCGTGCTTAGTGATAAATGATTCATTTTGAAATGTGAGAAATGTAAAAAATAAAGCGGAAAAGGGTGATAAATAAATCTAAATAATTGAGAGATATTGATTTGTTGTTGACTAGCTGTTAAAGTCTTTCGGTTACGCATTGAGCGAAGAAACATCCTTAATATAAATACGGACTAATTCTGAGACATTCATTTTCATCATTTTATGTTATTGGAGGGATTGAGATTGGGACGTTTATTTTAATCAGTAGGGAAATTTAATTCTTGAAATAGAAAGGGTAGAAATGTTTGAGGAAATTAAAAGTGAGAATAAACTAGTATGTTGTGGCCATCACGAAACTTTCTTCTATATTTTTCTTTTTTTTTCTGATCCCTTCCCATGCCTGACGAGGAAGCAATATTCCCAACAAAAACAAAATTACACATGTAAAAACTAGACGACCATCCCAATGTCTGAATTATTGCAAAAGCAAAGCAAAGAGCGAAAATTGAAAGTTATTTTAAAAGCCTTGCTTGAATTAATTACAAATATTTTATTTGTTAACAAACATAAGATGGCAACAGTTAAACATTTTAAATCATTGAGATAATATTTCCGATCATTTCCATACAATTAAAATCACGAGAAATGCGCAGACGACAATCTATTACACTGTTAAAAATTCAGGAAGATTTTCTGGTAATTGTTACTGTAAAATGGCGGGCTAACGCATCGCTGATTCTTACGGTAATTTTTACCGGAGAAATAAGCGAGCCCAGCGCCAATTGGTTGCTGCGGCCTACCAAGGAAACCGTAAAATTTTGCAGTAACATTTGATTTTTACGGTAATAGTTACTGGCAACATGGATGCCAGTAACAATGACCGTAAATTTTCTGGAAAATTTTTAACAGTGTACGATTTATCTTTCTTATTGTTGCAGTAATAAAGCTATTTTTATTCGCAAAAAAAAAAAAATCAACACCTCTTGGAGCGATTGGCGTCAAAATTGAACCAAAGCCTGTTTACATATGGATTAACATATATTCCAAATTTCAACCAGAACGTAGTATTACTTCTTGAAATAGGGCACTCACAATGGAAAAAAAGAACGGGCGATTGCGCTACTCCCTTTCTAGCTGTTGACACGAAAATAAAATCAGCTCTTATACCCACTAAGGGCTACTTGCCGATAAATTTTTCTTTCATTCCGTTCATTATTTCTTGAGATACAGCAGTCACAATTGACGACAAAAAACGTTCTATAGCTCAACCCCCGTTTGGGTTATTGACACCAAAATTGAATCAGCACCTGTTCCTGTTGATGGCAACATATGGACCAAATTTTGTTTGATTCCGCTAGTTACTTCCTGAGGAATAGCAAGCACGCGTAACTCAAAAAACGTCCCATTGCTCCACCCCCTTGGAGGAATTCGCGCCAAAAACCAATGGGCACAAGTTCACATAGGGGCACATATGTGTACCAAATTTCGTTCGTTTTCATGCGGTAGTTTTTGCTGTAGAGCGGCCACAAAAAACTGGTCACACACAGACGTGACACACACACACACACACACACACACACATACACACAGACAGACAGACATTTTCCAAAAATAGTCGAAATGGACTCAGCACACCTCAAAACGTTCGAGTCCGTCAAAATTCGAAATTCGAAAATTTGCACGAATCCAGTACTTTCTTCTATATATTAGATGTAGAAAAAAGTAAAAAGTCAAAATGATTTTAATGAAATTTGGATTTAGCACGTAAGTGATAGATTCTTGTTTAGTATTTAGAAATTTTATTTTACGACCTTAAATTGTACAGTAGAACGTTGTTTATTCGTCTTCCGTTTATCCGGACCTCCCTTTTATCTGAATCAAATTTGTGGAATTAAAAATGCTATATTCACTTAAATAATAGTTTTAAATTATAATAGCAGGAACGTAATTATAATTACGCCAAATATTTGGGTTTTATCTTTATTAAACGCACAATACCTGCATAGAATATACAATAAAGTACAGTACTAATCCAAAAAACTACATGTAATACTAAGAGCATTATTCTGACACCATTGAAGCTGAACTATAAATGATAAATTAGTACTGATTTGGTTTGTTTCAGTTTAAACTAGCTATTTAGATTACCATTGAAAATTCAGAATGTATTTCAATCATTATAATAATTTTTTTAGCAAGAACGAGACAGCTCCAGCACATAATAATTAATTACGGAGATTGGTTTCACGGAGGAAAGTTCTAACATAATATATGAGGCAGTGAGAAGCAAAGGGATATAAGTGGCAAAATTAAAAATTTGGAGATAACCAGTGCAAATGGTAGGTGATCCCCTCCTCTGTTTTGGGCGAGAGATAGTACTAGTAGCCCTGGTAGGTGCTTCTGTACAGCATGATTTAGAAAAAAAATATTCAATAAAAGCCTACCTAGGAAGAAGGAATTTCGAGGAAAATCCTAAAAAACTCCATACATACAGAATCAACACTCTCTTTAAACACTTTTAAAAATACTGTAAGGATTTTTCCTTTATTATGTTAGAATTAATGGCCACATTAATTCATGTTATGGCTTTAAATAGACTTATTCGAATAAAATTTTCCTTTAGCGTAAAACTTTTTACCTTTCACTTTATACTTTTGTCCACATTTCATGTTATAAGGAAAAAGTACATCATGTAAAATAGCTCATTAGTTGCTAAACCTATGAGTTATACTGAATCTAAATATTTTTCCAGTTATTCATTTTTGCTTTATCAAAGTAACATTAAACTGGGCTACGTTACGGTTTCAACAAAATTGAAATTATTTGATTTTATAACATTTTCCTGCAGTGTTTTTTAATCTTTGTCACTAATTCGGAAAAATGAAGCAACTAACAATCACTAATTGAAACATTAGTTTATGTTTTGGCTTTAAATTTACTTATTCGATCAAAACTGTACCGTAGTCCAGTGTTTTCTTACCTGTGAGTTTGTACTTTCTTCAGATTTCACATAATGATAAACTATCAAAGTTGTACACATTTTGGTTGCGTTAATGTTTTAATGTGATTTATGGATTATACTAAGTAAATGATTAGTTTTACAATTATTCATCTTTCTTTCAATGGCAAAAACTTAGATTACAGTTACGATTAGAAAAAAAAAAGAGTTTAAAATTTTGACCGCCAGCGTGTTCCGAATAGTTTCACAGAAAAATAGATTTCGCATTTGCTAAACGCAACTTATATTTAAGTTATTTTAAGCGTGGGCTGCTGGTATGTGGGGCTAAAAAAAATTTCGTACACTTGCGATTTTCAATAAAATATGCCCTTATTCAGCGGTTAAAATTAATATTTCAGAATAGCTATTTAATTATAAGATCTATGACCCTTTTTTTACAAAGCAACATGAAATTTTTAAGAGATCAAGAATCAAAAAGTGCCAGAAAAACTTAACTTCACAAAAGTCTTCGTGCACTTAAAAAAATATCTATACATTAGCAGTAGCGTACCTGGCATGGGTTACACCCCCTAGCCGGTGACACCCGGGGCGTACCGCCCCCCCCTGCCCTCACTTGTAGCGACACCACTGATATTAGTGAATGATGAAATGATGAAACTTTTCATTGCCGGTTAGTAGAATATCATTCAACATCTACAGCAGCTTTTAAACTTCTATGAATAGATTTCAGTTCTTTCTTTCTTTCTTTATTCCTTCTTTTTTTTGCGTATGTGTGTGTGTAATTTCTGAGTGAGTTATCTACACTTCGAGATATGTTGTTTTTAGTTCACTTTTCATTCAGTGCCGCATTTTCGTCATCTAGCATCCAAATGTCCCTAAATATGTTACATTTCGTTTAAATCTGGCAATTGAGGAGATATTTTCTAAGCTTAAGGACAATCTTTGAGGCAAGTTGAAAACTGTATGCTTCTTATCGTTATCTTGATAAGAAAAAAAACATAGTTGTTTCCGATAACTAAATTTTGGGTTAATAGTTTAAATTTGTCTTTCATAATATTTAAATTATCAGCATTAATCATTATTTCACCAATAAATTCTAAACTACTAAGTCCTGATGCTGACGGGTGCCCTCACACAAGAGCACCTTCACCGTACTTATTAACTGATCCAACTAAGTTCTAAAGATTAATTTTCTCATTTTTATTCTCCTCACTTTTAGAGTAATTCGGGGTATTACGCCCCATCAGATAAATCGCTCCAGTAACTATATTTCACGATTTCAGAAACAGAGTGCGCCTTTGTCTAAATTTTCAAGAGTATTCGTGTATAAAGAAGTTTTAGGCATACACTACAACCATTTTCAGTAAACTTTTAGGGGTAATTACAGCGTAATAGCTAAGTGAAAGATAAAAAATTACTTTTTAACGTTTAATCTAATTTGGAACTTTTAAGAATTTTTGTCAAAGTAACGAGAGTTCCAAAATTCTGTTAAATTATTAGTTTATACAGTAAGAGAACATCATAAAGAATGCTTTTATCGTTGATTGCAGCAAAATTAGCTTGCCTTTCCAACAAGAGTTGGTGGGGTGAAGGCAATTTAAGCTTGACAAAAAGGTTATATGCCCCACCTGATTGCAGATGATTTGCCCCACTGATGACTCGACAGGGTAATGTGACCCACATTGAATATTATTTACTTGTGCAGAAATCAATCCGAGAGTTACGTTTATTTACTTTCTTTTGCCAGAAAACTATAATTTCGCATTCGTATCTGCATTAGGAGGCTTTTCTTTTCAAATGCATTGAGTATGTTTAGTCACACCATTAAAAAAAATAGTAAGCAAAGTTACAAATTCGAAAAATTGAAAGCTACGAAGACAATTTTACGAGATTAGAAACTGCTTTTCTGAGGTTTAAATTGATTTTTGTTCTACGAAACACAACATTCTGCTCATTTGATTGCCAAAACGTTATGGGCTTATGTTCTCTCTCCCCCTAAACCGTGGACATTTTTTCCCCTCCCAAACTGTGTTCAAACACTTAATGAATAAACGGTAAAAGACTTCAGTAATCTTTTCAAAATCATTAATTTTTTTTTTTAAGTAAATATTTAAAATACTATTTCTTTTCATTGCTGATAAAATCAACTTACGTATTTGCTCTATTAGCTAACATATTTGGGTCCGATTTAATGCTTTTTAGTGACAGCCAAGAAATGTTTCGTAGGTTGGTTCATGTGGGGAAAACGAGGTCAACCTTCACCATGACCCCTCCCCCCCCCCCCATCCCTCCAAAACAGTTGTCTGTATCGGATCCTCATATCATGCGGGATCGCGAAGCATTTCCCATTGGGTCGTAACATTGTTCTTACTTTTCTGATTTATAAAACAGTAATGCCTCAAGGTTACGGTATAGGCGGGACCGAGAAAGCATCGCGTAATTTTAAATCCCTGAATCGGAGACAGAATTTTCCATTCAGTAATCATCGTTAGTAAAATGAACTGATGTTAATACCGTAAAATTAAGAAAATGCGAATGAAGTGCATATTTGGCATCATTGCGCGTTAAATAACGTGACTCATAAAGAATTATCGCTGCAACAACAACATGAACGTTCGATTCTATTTTCTGCACAAACGATATTTTAACAAACATTGAAGCAAAAGACGAAAATTGTTTATCCAAATCTTCGGTAGAGTTTCCAGAGTTGTTAAACTTATGTAACAGTCCTACAGTTCATATTTCAAGTCTTTAAACTTCGGTCAGAAGAAGTTTTGATGTTTAACAGTGCTTAAAATAAATTCTAGATATTATTCTTTTACTTTCGAATTCCAACCCCTTTTTTTCCCTATAAGCATATGGATTCTTTAACAGTTTTAGCAGCTCTTTAGAATATTTAACAAAGGTAGAAAATTTTTCTTTTAGTGTTTTCAACGTCTCTGAAGTTATTTTAACCATTTGCACTCGCCACTTTTACTGTATGAGTAAAAACCCAAAATTTGAAACTCTTTTGAATTTTATTGTACGGAAATCAATATTTTGTGACACAAAGATAAATAACATGCAGTAAACTGCTTCAAATAATTCTGATTTAAGTCAGACAATAAAAACCAGTTTTTACCGAACAGTTCTTAGAAGAAAAAAAGTTAACTATGGGAAGATGGCGTTTGTGTAGAAACTAGCAATTTGCTTTTTTTTTTTTTTTTTTTGTAAAAGTTCCACTGTATAGCAATAGCACATGATCTTCATATAGTCTACTCAAACATGTTTTTTGGCGTATTTTTAGATTATTTTATGTAACAGTTGATTGTTTAAGTCTATTACAGTGAAATTTCTCATAAATTGTGTTTCCGTGAAAAACCGAAATGAAAGAGGTAAAACTGGAAATATTCTATATTTCGCCTATGTCTTGACATATTAATTTTGATATTCACCGACTAATGTCAACATTTACCAGATTTCGGACATTCACCATGACAATAATATAAATCATACACTATACACACGAAGGCAAAATTTGTTTGCCAGAGAAAATGCCCATTTTGATCTTTCCGAAATTATTTTTACCGAATTAATTTTATTCGGAGATTTTAATCTCGTGCTGCCATCTGGTGATACTAATGTAAATAACAGCAACTTTATGTATCTCAGATTAAAGAGAGGGTCCTTTCATTGATTTCATAGTTCAATTTTGTCTATTTAACTATAAATAAAACGTTTTCGTGTTAAATATGTTGGCTATATATCCAATTAAAACTAACTCAATTTTCATTTCCCATTACGTGAACATAAAACATTCTTTTTAAAATTGATTACGGATAAATGAATTGAACGGATTTTCCTTCCTACAAGCGCGTATATTGTCATTAGTTAGTTGAATTCTTACTAAATTTGCGATTTGAATACATGCAACACTCAAAGTGCTGCAAAACACTCAAAGTGTACTGTAAAATATCTCTTTGGCAACTTCTTCAGCAATTTACTTTTCAAATGTTGTAGTTAAACTTTCCTCTCGTTCACTATTATTTTAACTGAATTTTCTTTCGCCACATTTTACTTTCACTACTGCTAATTTGGTAAAATTAAAAGTGACTTTCATTCCACAATGGTTTTAATGTTCAATCTTGAAGAACACTTAAAACGAGTTTCCTTACTGAAGCACCCATATGACAGTGAAAACCGTTTTACGTGTAGGATACGGAGGGAAGGAGAAGAATGTGAAAATTATAAAAATAAGAAATAACAACGTCAAATAGCACAAATTGCGGATAACTGCTTTAATTGCAGCAACCTGAAATTTTTGTTATTTGACGTTGTTATTCTTATTTTTTTATACACAAAGGTATCTTTTTAACTTATATGGAAACCAGTTTTGTAGTAGGGGAGATGAGGCCCATTGGACCGCTTTTCTCATTTTAATTTTTTATCTCGTCAAAAAAAAAAAAATAAATAAATAAATAAATAAATAAATAAAATAAATGAGCACTTTGATTTTCTACCATTAGCTTAACAAATGTTTTCTCCCTTTTTTATAAATGTTCAATTCATTACTTTCTTTTGCATTAATTTTTTAAACAGTGATTCTGTGAAGCGGACTGACGCGCCCCGTGCGGGAGGGTACGTTGGTCCATGGACCGAAAACAACTTTGATAATAGTTTTAATGATAAATAAAAGTTATCAAAATAATGGAAACACTCTGGGACAAGTGTGTTGGGAATCGCTACTCAGCCATAAATGTTCTGTTGATAAAGGTGCCTTCTGCCTCTAATCACTCACACTGGTGAATCCAGATGGTGATTGAGCTCTCTGGTCATTTTTGCTGATATTGTTCGCTTTTTAGACATTACAATCCTCTTCAATACCGTCGGTTTCTTTTACTAAGCTTCTCTTTCTGCCCACTATTTTTTTTTTTTTTTTGCCGAACTTGTCTTATCGCGCTGCGTGTATACTGTCATGACTGTATTTACTGTACCGCTAGAAAAACTAAAAAGTTGAGATGTTTCAGTTACACTTGTGTCAGCTAAGCGCTCCAACAATTTGGCCTCTTTCAAAATTTTTACGATGTCCCATATTTCACGCGTTTGAAAAAAATCCAACACGTCCAGAACTTCAGTTAATCTACCATATACTACCAGAATATGTACATTGCTATTTATTAAAATAAAAAAACAGATATCTAGTTTTATTCTTTATTACGTACGAAGCACATTCAAAAATGTCACTTTTATTCACAGGTGTTTCCATTATTTTGATAACTACCTGTATCATCCAACATTATAACTAACTTTTGTGTTTAGCATGAAAAAAAAATAAATAAAGGATCAATATAACATTTTGAAACACTAAATTAAGCAATTTCTACTTTTACGCTACTAATCGCAGATTCATCTACATTTTCTTAAGAAGCCACACAACTTGGATCTCCATCACCTTCATTGTTGTTTTTAGTAGATTTTTGCTTTCCTAACTCTTCTTTTTTTTTTTTTCGGTTTTCCCTTTTCCAAAAGTGGATCAACGTACTCCGCGTTCGTGGTTTGAAGAGAAATGCTGTCATATTTTTTCTTTAATTTATGGCAAAAAAACAAAAAACTTCAAATGAATATGAACTAAAAAAAAAACTTACTTCAGGTGCGAGGAGTTGAATTTATTGTTCCATTCTGTATTAAAACCGTTAAAAAAAAAAAAAAAAGTTTCAGACTTATTGAAAATTACTCAGCAATGAAAAAATAGCAATAAAGTTTGTTTCTGAAACAAAAATTTGTTCAATATAACTGTGCCGTGTGCTTTTGTTATAGGATGTGTAGGACTTTGGGGGCTACTTGTTGGTCATAAATTAAAATGAAAAATAAATAATAGTGGTAAAATTATTGAGACTAGTCTAACGTGTCCTATGGTCCAACTTCCCTCAACTTGAAATTTTCCTTTCGTCGTAAGCAATGCGAGCGCTCAAGCCCTCCCTATATGGATGGTTTTTATTAAATTTGCCATTTTATGTATATTTTCTTGGAATTCGTAAATAGTACATCATTTGGATGGAAATTTTTCGTAAAATTTAACAGCTTGACTAAGGGGTTACAGCCTTGAGATTTCTGACCAAAATTTAATTGACGAACCAAAATACTGGTACTACTCATCCATTATCATGAAAGGTGCCCGAACTTGGCACAGGTAAATTATGGTAACCCTAAGTATAGGTCACTTTGACAACAAAACGCATTTACTTCTGAATTTTCTTTTACTTTTTAGAACTATAGTGTACGCAATATATCTATAATGACCTACGATGAAATATTCAATATTGTACTACAAATATAGTAACATAAAGAATACAAATCTGTGACATGGGTATCTTTTGCGAAAACAGAACGCGAACCTTAAAAAAATTTATTTGAAGAAATACAGCTCTAATGCTCTAATAAAATGCATTATTGAAGTAAAACAGATCATTCCTAGAACCTGGATTATAATGATTAAAAAATATTGAAAATATGCACTACAATTTTCAAATACACCATAAATTTAAAAATATGCACTAGCCATTGTTTTATAGTAGAAAAATTGTCACATCTGAATAAAAAACGATTAATCTTAATACTTTAAACAGTGATATGTTTGATCTTCGAGGTTTCTCCTGTTAGATATTATTTTTTGCCATTAACAATCATTGCTTAGCGTGAAAATATTCTTTCAACTCCTACAGATGTTATTGAACTATAACTGAAGTATTTAATTTAGTCTCGTGCAGACTTTTTCAAAATTGAACACACTTTGGTTAAATCTTTTCCATGATCGGAAATCGAATCTTAACGAGTATAAAATTCAAAAAACTTGCTATCCTTTCAACCACTCTTTTCTTATTAGCTACCAGAAGTTTTCCATTGGTGACTACAATATTTTGCTCTTAATGAATGAAAAAAAAATTGTGATTTTTAAAAGCTTCAAAATATATTTAAAAAAAAACAGTGAAAAACGTAGTTATATGCATTTATTTTAAAAGTTTGATGTTTTTTATTTATTTATATCCGTTAACATCAAAGGGAGATCTTATTGAATATTTCTGTACATTTCTAGAACATTATTTAATTTTTAACGCTTAGATACGTTAATTGCGATTGATAATTCTTTAAATTATATCTAATTCAAAAGTTTAAATACCAAAGTTGAGTTCATTTGAAGCGTTTCTCGCTTTCGTGTTGCCTGCTTTAAAATAAATTGGTCTTTTTTTTTTATTTTTTTTAAACTGGCTTAATAATGCTGGCTTTGTGCATCCGCGCTGCAGACCTGGATTCGATTCCCGGGTTGGATTAAAATAAGAGTCAATTCCGTTTATTTTTTCTTTTCTTTTTTTTTTCGTAAGGATAACTTACTGGGAAGCATGTTTGAAATTTCAAAACTACGCCTCAATCAATTTCACAACAAAATAACTTGAAAATGTAAAAAATGTTTTTTTTTCCTTTTTATAATTCTCGAAACTATTTCTATTCACTTGATTTGCACTAAAAAGTACGAAATAAAATAAGCGTATACTTTCTTGATTAAAACACTAAAAAGTTGAAGTTGTACTCAACATCGTTAGATTTAGGTTAATTCTAAAGCAGCCAGTAAAATATAAATTAAAAGTTGGAAGAAGAAAAAAAAATATAGGCAATATAGTAAAAGGTTTTTCTACACAGCTGTATACCGCTCTTTTTCTTCTCCCAAATTTTTAATTTAAACTTTATAGGCTGCTTTAAAATTATCCTAAAAATTAAGAAATTATGATATACTATTTCAACTTTTGAGTATTGCAATCAAGAAATATTATATTTGTTGAATATCATACTTTTTAGCGCGAACCACGTGAAAAAAAAGTCAATTTTTTATTATTGTTTTTAAGAATTACTGATACTGACTTAGCTGTTTTGGGACCTATGTTCTTATTTTAATGGCGACAATGAGATACATTGTTTTTATTTTAAAGGGTATTTTATTTATGCTATTGTTCTTTCTCTGATGAAGATTTTATGAAATGTTTCAAACGGAGATATTTCGAATGTGGTTGACGTTATTTAAAACCGTTAACCATTTAGCGTCAGGGTTCTCAGACGCTGATGTCGCTATTCCAATTTGGATTTTAGGGGGATCTGCCTAATGTATAGGTTTGTGTTCTATTGTGTATTGTCCCCATTAAAATGGGAATTTTCAGAAACCGTTGTGCATACTTTGATTTTAACGAGATTTTTACTCATTGTTTGGTATCTTAAACAGCATCGTTGACATTATTTTGGAACTGGTGACTTCCTTCTAACGGGGATTTTAAGGAACTGATGTTCTTATCCTAAAAAGATTTTTTAGGAACTGTATTTCAATATGGATTTATAGTAACTGTTTACGCTATTTTGGGACTTTTGTGTTTGGCAATTTTAGTTACATTACCCGTTATTTACTCAGGAGAACATGTTGCATCACGTGATCCGTTCTTTTTATCTGCAAGAAGCTATGGAATAATTTAGTTAGCCGCGCAGCTTCAGACATAAATTGACTTGGATCAGGAATCGAAGAGAGTCGTTAACTTTATTTAAGAGCTTATTTGAAAGCTCTTAAATAAAGTTAACGACTCTCTTCGATTCCTGATCCAAGTCAATTTGAAAGGTTTTTTTTTTAATTCCCGGTTCTAATTTTTTAATTCCTATATGGTTTCGTGATTTAAACTGCAAAATTTTTTATTTTTGAAACTATTTCATCTTTGCCTGCGTTGGCCACTAACCAGAATTGGTTGACAAACTACATCAGTGCGTCGCGAAGCCGCGGGTAAAAGTTAATGTAATTAAAACACAGGTAAAACACAATTTTTACCGCTTGAAGTATTTGAAAAAATTATCAAGGCAGTAACTTTCTTTCTATAGTCATTTCGAAAATTTCTGACTGGAATTCGTGAAGTGTCAAGCAAGTAAATGTACGAGATCAATGAAAAAATATAATTTTTTTATTTTGCAACGTATTTCTAAATATTTTATTCTTAATAATTAAATAACCAATTTGAAAAATAAACTGTTTTTGAAAAATATCTTTTAGTAACAATTGGTAAATTTTTGACTTTGCCTGTAATGTAACATTACTTCCTGTTGAAATACGAGATTTATTGAAACATTCTTTTTCACTGGTGTGACTATATTGTTTTATCATATGTGTCAAACGTTTTTAATTAAATTGATGCTAATATTATTCCGTCAGTTGCTAAAACTATTTTTATGAAAAATTATTATTATTGTTATTTATGAATCCTTGTTCTTTATATAAAATGCTCTAATGCGTTGCATTTCTTTCATACTGTTGTCCAATTACCTTTTTTATTTGTCATTTTAAATGCTCTTACTAAGAAATTCAAGGAGTTTAAGTATTTATTATTAACCATACCTTTTCATTAAAAAATACTTTGTAGAATAAACGCAAGAAATAAACTCTGTGGACCAAATAAAAGAAGCAATTTCTATATCAAAACCATGTAAAATCCACTTCCAAACTGTTATATGCAATGTTTAATAAATATAAACATTAGTGATTTTTTTAATAACAGTATTTTCAACTTAAGAACTTTTTTTTTCAACATTTGGGCTTAATGTAAGACAAATCAACGGTAAATTGTTTCACATTTAAAATTAAGAAAAAAAAAAAAAAAACGCATCTCAATTAATTGTTAAGAAAAATTCACTGCAGCTCTGTATTTGGTAGAAAAGTAAATCACTTTGAATGTACTGAACGAATCTTTTCACTCCTTACATTTGTCAAAACTAGATAAGCCAAGAGAGGTAGTTTAAGTTGGCAATGATGAAAAAAAAGAAAAAGCAGCAGTGTGTAACCAAACCACTTAAATGTTTGCAAGGATTTTGTACTTAATGTTAAACTCTGCTATAAAAGATGCATAAAGTATCTGGCAATAATTATGAAATTAAAATTTCGAGAGTAAAAAAAAAAAAAAAACGAAGACATTTTTGAGCTGTTTCAATGCAACTAAAATATAATTCATTTTTTATTCAAATAATTTTAATTTTCGTCTAAGAGTAGATTAGGTTACAATAGTTAATTATTCTTGTATTTAAAATTACTTGAAAGAAAATATCGTTTTTCTCACTGATGGAAAAAAGTATCTTTTCTTGAAAAAAATAACCTTTAAACATTTCTTGCTAACTGACGTTAGATTTCCAGGGAAAATGTTCGATTTAAATGGGAAAATGAGATGATTCTCTATTTGTAGCTGCTTATAATTGTAATTAAATTGAGGGAAATAGGACTAGAGAGAGAGAGAATGGAGAAAAAGAAAGTACTCATTATTTAAAATCTTTGAAATGGAAGCTTTTACAAGTTCCCCACAAAACTTCAGCACTGTATATTCATTTATAGCAAAAAATACTAATTTCTTTTCATTTAAAATTTGTTTTTGATATAGATTTTAAAAAAAAAGTTGGACAATATCGTGTTTTAATTAACACTTAAAAGAAAATTTGTATCGCGTATTATGATACATGAAATTCGGTAAGTTACAAAAAAGCAATTTCACTGTCTTCCGTCACCTAATACCTTATTAAATCAAGAATTAATGCGAAATCTTCAATAACCGTGACCTAATCGTTAACCTAAAATCAGGAATCATCCGTGCCGTGAATGAGTGGCTAACACCCCCGCTCTGGGGCATGGACTCGACCCTCCGCACTTCCGTCTGGAGGGGGGAGGGACTGCCTTTGCGAGGGTGGGCGGATCGATGCGTGACGTCACGGCCCAGCCCGTGTCGTGGGCGGGCATCGATTCCCTCCGTTGGCTCCTCTACTCTGTCTTGGGACAGAACGCCCTCTGGAGATGATGGAGGAAACTTCATTGTCAGAATTTATTAATAGCATGCCTGTTTGATATTGAGAAGTAGTCAGGCGTAAGCAAGCTCTCATAAAGTAATACTTTCAAAAATGCTGAAATAAATCAATGCTTCAGTCCTTTTTAGTTGCGTAAAAAAAATTTAATTCATTTTAAAATGAGTTGTACATTAAACATTTATAAAATTCAATCAATAGCAGTTACTAAGTAAATTCTTTAAAATTAAATTGCATGAAAAAGGTTCCCAAATTTTACTAAGAAGTCATTTTATGCATAAACACAAGAGATACTGTAGAAATTTCCCCTTCAGTGGAGGGCTAATTTTTTATATAAGAGAAAGCTAGCATATTAATTCAAAAAAACATTGTTTGCGAAATCATCAAGGGTTTCAGATTTTGGTTTATTTACGGTCCCCCTCCCTGCGCTCCTGCACATAATTTATCATTGAGTTTTATAATTTCTTTAATGTGTAGGGATAGGCATGAGCAGTGTTGTTCTTTTCGATGATCCATTCCTCAACCACGAAGCATCGTTTTTTTGCCCCTGTACTCGTGAATTGAACTCGTTGCATTCATTGATCTGGTTCATTTTAAAAAGTAATTTAAAGTTTATTAAAAATAAGTATTCACAATTAAAATTAAATCATGAAAACATATATATATATATATATATATATATATATATATATATATATATATATATATATATATATATATATATATATATATATATATACACTACGTGTCCAAAAAAAAAAAGTCTCATGCCTTAATATTTGGTTGGACCACTTTTTGCACGTATTACAGTTTTTATACGCCGTGGCATTGCTTCAGTGAGCTGTTGTAGAGTAATCGTTTTTATTTTCGCCCACAATTCCATTAAGAGATCTCCTAAACATTCGTTAGATGAAGGAAGTGTGGTGTGTGATCTTAAATCCTTTTCGAGCATGTCCGACAGATTCTCCATTGGATTGAGGCCTGGACTTGGTGGTGGCCAAATCATGTGTTGAAATAATGCAACGTCAGCGCCTGATTAACGCATGGTCCAGCGAGTCCGTGGACCTGGGCACCACAAATTTAGGGGCACCAAAATAGAATTGCCTAAATTAACTTACTTCCTTTTTTTAAAGCTTCTTTTACTTTTTCTCAACTTTAAGGGAGAGGGAGCTCAAAATTTTTTTAAAATCAGCTCAAAAACTCGTGAAATTAAAAAAAAATCGTTTCAGCAACAGTTCTAGTGGAAGTTCCTTTTCATTTTTGAAAAGAATCAAAAATCGTTTGAGAAGCTGCGTTTCTCAGGATAATATCAAAATTAGGTTTCGATGATTTTATCGAGACATTTGCCTCTGTTAAAGCGAGAAAGAAGCCTTTTTAAAACTTAATGTCAGAATTAGTAAGATTTTTTTTTTTTTTTGCAGTTTAAAATTGTTTTTAAACTCATTTTCACCTTAAGGTAAGGCAATTTTAACTCTGATTAATAAGGTGACTAAACTATAAAGTGTTTAGTATTCAAATCCCAGGTTTCCTTTTCAATGTAGTTTCTATTCATATAAGGTTTCTAGTATAACACACTGAATTTAAAATTGCGCGGATTTTCTCATGGAGGGGAGGGGGCACCAACTTCTACTCCGGACCTGGGCACCAGTTTGGCTTGATCGGACCCTGTGCATCGTGCTCATCAAACCAAGATTTAACAATTGTAGCCCGGTGTACTCTGGTGCTATCGTCTTGGAATACACCATTACAATCAGGAAAATAAAAGTCCATAGATGGCACAACATGATCATCCAAGACATTAAGGTATTGTGCAAGACTTCATTTGGTTGGTGCACAATGCAGCTGAGCCTAGTCTATGTGAACAGAAACAACCCCAGATCATTACACTGCCTCTGAAAGAGTGCACAGTGGGAGCGAGACATGTAGGGTCCATTGCTTCGTGTGGCTCTCTTCGAACACTGACGCGTCCATCATTTTGAAAGAGCGTAAATCTTGACTCATCGGACCACATGATCTTTCCTCAATCATTAACAGTCCAATTTTTATGTTCTTTTGCAAATTGCAGTTTCTTTCTTCGATTAATGACACTGACAAGTGACTTCCTTATTGCAACA
This sequence comes from Uloborus diversus, assembly GCF_026930045.1. Taxonomy (NCBI): domain Eukaryota; kingdom Metazoa; phylum Arthropoda; class Arachnida; order Araneae; family Uloboridae; genus Uloborus; species Uloborus diversus. The sequence continues at coordinate 112,555,244 of NC_072736.1, forward strand.
CAGCTTCTTAGTCCCGATTTTTGAAATTCTCGTCGTATTGTGCGCTTGGAAATTGTTTTACTTCCCACGTTGAAGAGTGCTGTGAGTTGAATGGTTGATTTCTTGCTGTTTTTCTTCATCACTAATCGCTTCAGAGAACGCCGGTTACGTTCGTCCAGAATGGATTTACGACCACAAAGATGTCGCAAACAGGTAGATTCTCCGCCATCTTTCCACCTTTTAATAATGCGTTGGCCAGTCCGCAATCCTATACCACTAATTTCAACTAGGTGTTTGCATTTTGTCCAACTTTGGTACAGGCCAACAATGTGCCCATTTTTGAACTCTGTTGCATCACTTCCTCGAACACAATTACAGATTCCAGCCATGCATACTTCGAACTAAACAGTCTTTTAGTGCAACGCCCGCATTTTAAGCTTGCATCGAGCAAAGATTTATGCAAATATCTGTAATACTCACCGAATCACCTTCTTCCAAAATTGGAACGTTTAAAAATTGACCGGACTTTTTTTGAAGACTTAGTGTATATATACATATATATATATATATGTATACATATATATGCTATTAAAATAGTAAATTTTAGTTGATTTACTTACCGGCGAAAGGCAGATGGCGATGAAAAGCTGTAGGGCAAGTAATGAAGAAGGTTTTATAATTAAATATAAAAAGAAAAACTTAACAGTGTGCTTACTTGTGTAAGTGTATCCTAAAGCCATATAAAATTGAATTAACGAACTGAAACAAATGTAGGAGAATGTGGGGCAAAATGATTTTTTTTGAAATATATACTACCTATTTGGTAATACTTTAAATATGTAGTAAACATGTAGGCTTCTACAGTCAAGAAAAAGTTATGTCTGAAGATCAAACCACATGATTAAACAAGCAATTTTAAAAATTGGAACTGATATTACCATATTTTGATGCAAATCAAAAATTATCTTTGCTATTACAGTATTATTAAGCCTTGAATATTAACATTTTCAATATTATAAAGACCTACTATTGTTCAGTGCAGTATTTATTTAATTAATATTAAGCTAATGTTTATTTTAAATATTTTGTGAAATTAGTCAAGTGCATACGGGACAAAGTGAAATAGTTCATTTCATTTACTTATTCAATTATTAATTAAATCTATACTAATAATAAAAAGCTGAAGAATTTGTTTGTTTGAACGCGCTAATCTCAAGAACTACTGTTTCAAACTGAAAAATTTATTTTGTATTGAATAGTCCATTTATTTAAGAAGGCTATAGAATACATAACATCACACTATGACTAATAGGAATAAAGCAGCAATAAATTGACACTAAATCAATAATAATTATGATGTATTTTTTATTACATCAATAGCTCGAACTTCTGTTGCTCAAATAGCTCAGTCTATAAAGCGCTATGCCAGCAACCCTAGGGTCTCGGGTTCGAACCCGGCTGCGGGAGGGAAGTTTTTAGCATTTATTACCCGGCTCATTAAAAAAAAATATTTAATTTATAAACAAGAGGGTTTTTAATTGTTTTTTATTGATTTTTTTCGATTTTCTTATTCAATAAAAAATATCGATGTGGATAAGGGTGTATAATATTTTGCTACATATATTACATATCATATGTTGCGTGTTCTAGCGTGATGTACTTAAAATAGTTTTTTAATACATTATTGTCTTGTTAAAGCGGGTGAAACCGAGTGGCACAGCTAAAGATAAATGAAGGAAAGTACAAATTGTTTCTCAATACTATTATTGACCCAGGCAAAGCTGGGTATGTTTGTTAGTCACTTATATATATTTTGACTAATTAATTCATTTGGATTCCATCACTTAAAAGTTTACCTATTTCTTCATTCATTCTCCTAAGTCCTTATTTATTCACATTTTACTTACTCATTTATTAATTCTCAAGTATAAATCAATTTAGCTGTTTTTTTATTCGTTTATTATTGTTTATTCCTTTGCACATTCATTATTTTAGCTAATCATTCATTAACTCAAAGATATTTTTAATAATCAACTGAAATATATTTCCATAGAAAAATATTTTATTTTTCACTTTGCCTCATGAAAAAAAGTGAAAATTTTCCACCTTTTTCTGAATGTACACATTAAGTGTCAAAAACGAAAAGTTATGTTTCATTGAAAGTTTATAAAAAATACATTGTTCTTTCTTCGTGTACTTATTTTTCAAAACGAATTTTCTATTTGTTCATATTGAAAATCGTACGCTATCTTAAGTATTTCAATTTTCCTCTAATTCCTCTACTTCAAGCTCAATGTTCCGAACCGTTTTATTTTAAACAAGCGGTACCCGCACTGCTTTGCCCGTAGTATAAAATTAAAAGGTCATTTGGATCGTCTGTATATTTACAAATAATGGATGGTGAATTTCTCGCCAATTTGTTATTTTCATTTTCTTGACCATGTTATGGTTCCACGTTATGATAATTTCGTAATTTATTCGTCCACGTTGTGATAATTAGCTCGGTAAATTTAACTTAAAATTGGAAGAAAAAATGAACAAAACTGAATTTTCGAAAAATCGCTTCGAGGTGCACATCCCCATGCTACAAGCTAATTTTGCACCAAATTTCATGAAAATCAGCCCAACGGTATAGGCGCTATGCGCGTCACAGAGATCCTGACAGACTTTCAGCTCTATTATTAGTAAAGAATGAGCGGGCGAACAGAGTGTGGAAAAAGTACTCTTTCTGCATCAGTAACAATGAATGTTCCAAACTTTTCACCATTCGACCGTTCATTGTTTAAGTGATGGTACGGCACCGTTCATTTTAAATCGGTCTTATAGGCCCTTTTGTCCATGAAAGCACATCCGTATATAGTGATATTCACAAGTATAAACAAGGAAATTAAGCCTACCGCTCCTTAGATGGTAGAAAAGTGCACGTTTTGCTTTTGTCATGTGATTAACTTTTCTATTCGTCACACAATAGAAAACACAATAGGTTGGTTGTAAGAAACCATTAAAAAGATCCTAACACTTTTTGTGTTAGGATCTTTTTACTGGTTTCTTACGAAAAATTTCAACACTATTTTATCCATGCATGAAAGTACATTAGACACTTAACTGCATTTAATCAGCAAACATATTGAGAGAGTAAAATATAAAAAGTCTTAATTATCTAACGTATTGTGTGAGAATAAAACTGAAATTTCTAAAATATGAGGCAGTGAGATGCCGAAACGTAAAATTTGGAATATAGCCACTGCATATGGTAAGAGAACCTATCTTCTGTTTTAGGACAAGAGATAGTACAAGTAGTCCTAGTAAGTACTGCTATACAGCATGATTTAGAAAAAAAAATCAATGAAAGCCTACTCAGGATATGAACCTTTAATGCATTTTACTCAAAACTTTAAAATGCTTACTTGCATCCGTTTGCTTCTCACAGCCTCATACTACAGTAGACCCTCGTTTTACGCGGGGGTTACGTTCCACGGAAATACCGCGTAAATTGGGACTCAATAGTAATGTTAAAATAGGGGTTAGGTACCGTAGATAAAAAAAAAATACTTCATTTTAGTGATGACTAATTGTATAATAAGTTTAATGTGTACTTATATCAATTTTCATGCACAACATGCTTAATGAAAACATAAACTAATTTCGTGCTCTGTTTATAAAAAAAAGCTGGCTATGATAGTCTTTTGGCAGTCATTAAGAATTTTTCTCTGTAATTCTTTGCAGAGCATTAACACATCCATGATCACTTGCGTCATTTCCATGATAGAATCTTCCTTCACTAACAAATCGGAAAGATCATTTCTATTGTCTTGGAATAGCTCAAAATTTTCAAAGTGAACGTTTTGATTGTGGTGTCACCGAAGTCGGCATCCTCGTTGGTTTGGCCTCCTTTGTCACTCCTAAAAGCTCTTCGTCCAGTGAGTTCTGAACTGTGTGAGTTTAATAAATTTACTTCTGGAAAGAGCTCTGGAACGAATCGCATAAAATGTCTCCAGGGGCTCAAGTTCGGTTATTATCACGCCACAATGCAGTTTATTACGAGCAATCTGCAATCTTTGGGAGTTTGGATTTTAAGTGAGAGGAAAATGTTGTTTGTTTGCATTGTTGCATCCACGTAAAACAGAAACTCATCCGCGTCGAATAAAATAAAGGTGTTAAATCTTAAACCGCGTATAATCGAATCCGCGTAAAACGAGGGTATACTGTATATCCTTTACTAATTTTTAATGCGATAAGTTTTATACAAATCCATTTAGATAGAGTAATTAGGCAAATTAGAGGAAAACTTAACGAACTAATTCTGCCAGGTCTTGTGTGGGGCACTTTTTTCCCAACCATTTCGGGTTTAACAAATATGATATACGCGGATTTGATTTTGACATATTTGGATACTGATTTCAATGTCTCAGTATTTGTACCATGCAGTTTCTGATTACTAGAAAGTGTTGTAAAACTGTTGAAGAAACTGCAATTAATTGAACGTATACCGGATTCTGGGGGGCAAAGGAAAAAAAAATGTTAGTTTTAAGCGAAGAAACACCTAATCAATAATAATACAGGGGAATAACTTTTAACAATTTTCTGTTAAGTTAGGTTTCTGAGCCATTTTAGAGCGAAATATACATACTTGTTCCGGAACTACTAGTAGTTTTTTTTTCCCAACCAAGTGAAATTTTTTCTCCACACTTTTTAAGTGTATGTTGCCCATTTGACTACTTTTTCCAGGAGAGCACGTATCACTATCAGTGACTCCTACTGCTCTTCTGTTGTTTGATAAACCTTTCTAAATTGACATAAAATTTTCCTTTTCCAAAAATTATAATTGATATTTGTGAAGGAGTTTAATTTACCTTATTGTAACGGCAAAAAAAAAGAATCAATAAAGAATATAAAATATTTTTGCGTTAATTAGAAACACTAAAAGCTAATTTTGTAGTGTTGCGTATGTTGTTCCCCCCAAAAAATATTTTCTTTCCTCCAATACTTAAAAAAAGAAAAATGTCGTACGTGTTGTGAATTGATCGCCCTGATCTGAGCTTTAACCTTGACGTGATGGACATAAACAGAGATCACTTTTGGACTCACGAGCACAAAGTTAGCCAGAAACAAGTCTCAGATCTATAAGTCAGCCAAATCACTGTTCCACAGTGTAATTATCCGAGAAGGAGGAAGATAAAAATGGTGTTTTATATTAAAAAATAAAAAATGAAAGAGTGTAATTTGGAAATTGCATTAAAGAAAATAATCTTCAGAATGATCTTTTAAGTATGCATCATTCTGAAAATGAAACGAAATTAAAACTCATAAGGAGTAATAGCTTTTTCTTAAACAAACAAAAGTTATTTGGGGGGAAAATATAAAAATACGTATGCAGTGTACTGCTAAGGAGGAATTTGTAAGTTTCTATACCAAAATAAATCATCTATAACCGAAATCAGTATTTATATTTAATAGCAAATATTATGATTTACATCTGGAAATGGTTCCAAATGTTTGCCTTAGGATAGGTTCAGTCACTTGAATCAGAATCATACGAAACAAAATGATCGTGGAAAAAATCAAAAGTATTGATTATAACAAAAACCCTAAACTTCAATTTGAAATTTAAACCTATATCTGTGACATTAAAGTCTAGATTCCCTGAGCTGTTTTATATTTGTCCTCTTAAACTTTAAGAATAACTGCACACATTACACTGTCTATTTTTGAGTCAGCTGTCGATAGCATATCTCCGGGAATGGAACCATTAAAACAGAGCATTGACATTTTTGTCATTTATTTTTACACTTCGTACAGTCCTTTCCGTTCTGTCGTCTTTTTGATTGTCTTCTCAGTCTCGTTTTATTTTAACTTTAAAGGTTCTATTTAAAGCGATGCAAGTGTTTCGAAAAACAGAAGTTTTCTTACTACGTAGTATCGTTCGTAACAAAGTCTAAAAGTCTCATACATTGTTAAAATTGAATGTAATTTAGTGCTTCGATTACACTTGGGGAAAAAACTTTGAGACAAAATGATTGGTTTTTTGCGTTGTTTTGGAACACCTGCTAATTTCAAAACTGTAGTTTTCTTTTTTTTCTTCCACGTCAGATTTTTTTCTCTACGCAATATGTGACAGTGAGAATTCGATCACTTTCTGTGGGAGAGCTATACGAAAGTCCTCGGATAATTGAAATAATGCTTCTTTTGCAAAATATTATTATTATTACAGTAAAACATCATTTATCCGGACTAACTGGGTCCAAACGCAATCCGGAAAATCGAAAATCCGGATAACCCGTGTAATAAGCAAAAATAATCATTAAAAAAACATATTTACTGCTCATTACGACAAAAAAACCTATTTTGTAGAAAAATAACATTTGCGAATTTACTGATCGAGTAACGCTCTGACATGATTAACAATGAAACTCGTGCAATAGCATGACAAGTTGATAATATTTTTTCGTAATGTTTAACATGCAGGAAAATGCTTTATATTGGCAAGGCTGACCTGGATCCGGTAACTTAAAAGTTTTACGTATAAAACTAATTTTAAAGGAATGAAGAAACGAAAAAGTGGTCAACAATGAACGCTATCTACGGGAGTTTAGGGTTAATCTACTGGATTTAGGGTTCAAATTTAAACTAGCAGAATATCACCAAACTGGCAATTGCTTCGTTCAAATGTAGACGCAATTTTCACCCGTTAAACTTTGACGGCCGATTTTCTACTATTTATTTTTAAAGACTTGAAAAAAAGTATCAAAAATCGATCTGAATGCCTTATCCTTATACTATGCTTCCATGGGTGGGTAAGAAGCAGTATCTGCATAAATGAGTTTTCGAGTTATTTGAAGAAGCACGTTTTAAATTTAATACTAACGATAAAGAAATGCTGAAATCAGACGTTTATTTTTTTGAGCAATCACGATTGCTTATTGTTCTCACTTGACTGTTTTTGGCGTCCTATCATTTTATTTTCCCACCAGCACCCTCTGCAGCATCGCCGTCGACCGGCCGCCGCACGATGCTGCTCCTACAGCGAAAGCCGTCTCCAGGTTGCATCCATGTCCTACACACACGCGCATACATACACGCACCTACACGCACACATACATACACGCATACATACAGACACCTACACATACACCCACCCACAAAAACATACAACTACCTACACATTCATGCCTGCACACAGACACAAACACATGCCTACACAAACATACACATACCCCCCCCCACACACACATTCATACACACAACTACCCATACACTTATGCCAGCACACAGACACAAACACACATGCCTACACACACATACACATACCCCTACACACAAACATACACGCCCACGTACACACACTCGTGATTGCAAAAAATATAATTTGAATTCAAGATGTCAAAATTCTAATTAATCCTTTTTATTATTTTATTTATTTATTTTTTTTTTTTTTTTTGCGAAACCAAATAAGCAAGCTTGTCTAAAAAAGATAACGTTCAATAGATGACAAAAATGCAAGAAAATGAGAAATGAAAAATTTGCAGTCACTGCTCTTCATCTGCCCACGGCAGTCTAGTTCAACTGCAGGGCTGTTGATTAGAGAACCATAAGTCATTGTACAACCTAAGCAGGAGTTGTACTTTTAATGAAAATGAAATGCGAACATTCGGTGCCCTTCTTTTTGTTTCGTTCTGGCTGTCATAATTTAAAATTATCGATATGAACAGAATTTTTTTTTCAGCTCCAAATTTGATCCGGAAAATGCAGGAAATCCGGACAAACGAGGGCCGGATAAGTGGGACTAAAATGCATTAAAGACATATTTTATTGCACTGTATTGTCACGGCAAAAACGTATCAGATCAATCTGGAAATATAGTAGTTCCGTGTTCATCAGTAACACAAAAAAGTAGTTTTTAATATTGTGTATGCCAATTTAAATCAATGTTGCTTCCTTTTTTTTTTTTTTTGCCGATATTTTTTCAAAAATGTTTTATATTTTTTTTATCCCTGTGTATCTAAAAAGTTTGAGGTGGTGGAATGAAACTACGACCCTTTTTGAACTCGGAGGTCAAATATGTCAAAACTATTCAATGTCAAGCAACGCCAAATGTTAGAAAGCCAAATCACTGTTTATTACTATTCATAACAATGCGATTCGGAATAAGATTCATAGATACAGATAACTGAAAGAAAGAAAATACTATGTCCCTGTTTTAACATTGATTTGTGGCTCTCCAAAAACATAATGCCTTGAAGGGAGTCCGGGGGTAGTCGTTACATGGGGTAAGTAGTTACACTCGAATAAAAATAAACCACGGCAGGGAAACCCGCTTCTTTCCTGTTTGATGATAGCTGTCATTCTTGTGGCTTCTTCATCGGCCCAAGAAATGATTGCAATCAGTAGCGCAGATGGAGATCATGAAAACATTCATTTCGTCTTTGCTAGTGATTTTTCTGACATAATGCATTTTATTACTTGTTATTTAATCCCTGGAAATATCGCAATACCTTTTGCACCACACAAAAGCCCACTTCAAGTAAAGGAATATGTATTTATAATATCTGTTCAACTTTATTATACCTTTTACACGGAAAATTGAATGAAATGTTTAAATGGCCGTCTTAAGTGGCTGTTTCAACCCAAACAACCGTTTTGCAGCAATTATGAAACGAAGTGTGCTAACGGGGGAGAGGGGGGAGAGGTTGAAAAAAGAATACCTAAGTAACTCATGTTTTTTTGCACTAGCGACATAAGTTAGAAAATCTCAAAACAAAATTTTGTCGGAAGTATGTAGATGTAAAACAGACAATCGTTTTAATAATTGATCTAACTCAAAACTGTATTATTGACGTATATAATGTTAAACGAAACAATATATAATTCATTTGCTTCATTGTAAATAAAGATAACCATAGGTTATTAGGATATATATATACAAGGTGTATCACTACAGTGCTTACATACAGACTTTCAGGGCAGATAAAGTACACCCAGATCATGGGAAATCACATGGTAATGCATGGTTGGAAATGCTTTCCTGGTGCGGTAGTGACGACACAAATCGCCAAAAAGACAAGACACGAATAAGAGAAGAAAACATGCTTATTATCCTTAGTACAGCAAAAAACCAAAAAAGATCATTAAGGAACCAATGATCGTCATCAAAGTAAGTGTTCAAAATTACGACCACCCTGGGCTGTGATGGAGTGCCTCACGTCTCCGGGGCATTGAATATAGAACGTTAACAAAAATGCCGAGCGTGTTCCAGACTCCCCGGTGTAACAAAAACCGCGTGTGCGCATGCACCGTCATCTGATGCTTTACGTAAGAACATCTATCGTGTACACCAGACAAAACCAGTATTTTTGCTGTATTAAAAATAATAAACATTTTTTCTCCTCTTATTCGTGTCTTGTCTTTCTTGTGCTTTGTGTCGTCACTATCTCGTCAGGAAAGCGTTTCCGACCATGCATTGCTATGAGATTTCCCATCGTCTAGGTTTACTCGATCTGCCCTGAAAGTCTGTAAACGTTGTACTGATACACTCTGTATATATGTATATATGTATATATACCGGGGTATTCCGGTTCAATCTGCAAGAACTCTATTTTTGCAAACGTTCTCCGTTGAAAAATAAATCCAACGCAAAAAGTTTTACATTAGTACGGCCAACACTCACCGAGATAAGAAACGCCGCATTTTGTGACTTACACCACCTCCCCCCCTACCCTCCGTCACACCTCCTTTTGGGGGAAAATATAGCGGTTAACAAGGGTTTAAAATTATATGTGTGCATGGAGTGTGATTTTTCAAACTGTTTCAAGTTTCAAGTTTTGTAGACTGTTTTTGCGTATCATAGCATAAAATTTGCTTTTTTTTTTTCTTTTAATAGCAATGAAAAATATTAATACTTTGTTTTTTTTTTACTTCGACAATCTGTCATTCTTCTGAAGGGGTGATAAGATACAGTTTGTGAGTTCTCTAGCGAAGAAGAAAACGCATTAGATATAACAGAAACATACACTGTAAAGCAGAACATTAAAAGAACTAAATTCCTCAATGTAGAGATGTACCGTGTATAATAGATCAGAGCGTATAACAGAAGTGTTTCAATGATTCTTAGGATCATAGCCCATGTAAATAATCATATAACCCGAAATATTGTAGAATTACTGTCTGAAAGCAGCAACAAAAGCTCGAAAGAAAGAAAAACACAATGATGGATAAAGAAAGAGATAGAGGAAATAAGAGACATAATATTTCTTATTATTGACATTGCGTTGCACAATGAGTTTATCTGAAAGGTAGATAGTTTCGTAAACACCGTAATCGTAAAGAAAATGTTCTGCACTGAGAGTAGAATAACTTTCATAAATCCATAGTTGTCCGGGAACTGATTATTGAGAAACCTTTAATGAAAGCTTATAAACAAAAAAAAAATGTATGTTATAGGGTCTGGTGGGGAAAAGTTACAACTGGCAGAATTTTATTTGGTGAAAAAAAATATTTTGTGTGAATATGAAAAGTTTTTAAATCTAAACCCCTCATTTTACTTCCTTGGTAAATTTTGTTTGTTAGAATTATGAACAGATTGACTGCATAGGAAGCTTCCTAAACTTCCTATGCAGTCCTTCAAGAACTCGTTCCCATTAGCAGTTAAATGAATCTCTTTTAGATAATTTTTTAGAACAATTTAAGTAAGATGGGGTAAAGTAGTCATAATATTAGGCTTAACAAATATTGTTCTTCTAATGCCACTTAATCGTTAAGCATAAGGCAGATATACATTAAATAGTGATTTCACTTTATATGTATTGTTTTTACAGTAAACGGGGTTAAATTTACAAGTATATGCATATGCATATACTCGTGTAGGGACGTATATAATATTCACATAAATGCACCAATAAATACGTATATGAGTATCTGCAAGTATTTTTAATCTATACAGATATACATTCAATTATACACGTATATACTCGCTTATACTCGTATATGAATAAATACTTATATACTCAGGTAGACATGAATATACGCGTACGTATACGAGTAAACACTTACATTCAAGCATATGACATACAAGTAAACAGGATGAGTTTAAACTTTTGAGCAAATTATTAAAATGTGTTGGACGGGAGGATAAGAAGTAAGAATCATAAGGAACATATGGTCACAAGCACAATGCTGACGCGCTACATGCACGCAAAGCCAGAAACTGATGGATGCAAAACAGGTCACAAATTTATATATTACACAAAGAAAATTTAACACAATATTTTAGGTCTCAAGAAATTTTTAAAGCGATTGATGAAATTTGTGGCCTGCAGCTGTAATACATGTGCGCCGCAATCACAAAACAATCTCTGTTGCAATAACAAGACTTTTGAAAACGTTTCATCTGTCGCTGCGCCTTTGTTGCGATGCTTGTTGTATTAGAGCTACTACAGGCCGTAACTTTTAACAACTGCTCTAAATATTTCTTAAAACACTAAGATGTTGGGTAAAATCATTTTTGTGTAACAAAATTGCGATTTGTTTGCATCCATCAGTTTCTGGCTTTGTGTGCATGTAGCGCGTCAGCGAACGTAAGTTCCTTATAATTCTTTGCTTCTTATCCTCCCCTTTCACACTCCTTAGATTTTTGCTCAAGAACTTTTGCTCATTCTGCAGGCACACATGTATATAAGCTTATATACTCGTGTATACATACACGTACTGGTGTATACATGTAAATGTACGTATATACGTCTATAATCGAGTTTGAACGTATACATTCGTATATACTCGTGCTTCACAATATATATATATATGTGTGTGAGTAGACACGTACCAAACACGCACTGGATGTATCCACGAATTAACTCGTGTATACCCATATATGTGTGTATGTACACTTATATATGCTTGTATATGTCTACTGTACACGTATATACTCAGGTATGCACGTATGTACTTGAGATAAGAGTGCATACACGCATATGATATTCGTTTACACGCGTATATACCCATACATACACGTGACACGTATATACTCGTGTAGGCACGTACACACTCCTGTAGGTAATCACGTATACATGCTTATATACTTGTGTATACACGTATATACTTGAATAGGCACGTGCATGCATGTATCTACTCATATAAACGTGTTTACTAATGTTTACACGACACGTATATACTCGTGTATACACACATATGCTTGTGCATATACTTGTAACTATAAAAATAACAGAAATATACAAATATTAAGGTTGTTTATAATGGTTTTGCATCTATTTTTAGCTATGACCACTTTACCCCATGCTATGACCACTTTCCCCCACCCCATGGGGTAAAATGGTCATAAATACAAAGTGAAAAGAAAGTGTTATAAAACTATTTAAATCAATATTTATTTTCCTAAAACTCAATGTACTGTGTTCTTTAATAATGCAATGTAAAATAAAAACAAAAAAAGTTAAAATGTTTCAAGAATTTATTGTATCTATTATTCACATAAGTTGGAAACCTACGATTTTATGACCACTTTACCGCGCCAGACCCTAGTGTTTCTAGAAATAGAATATTGAATATTTAACAAAAAAAATATCTTTTCTTACAAGTTATATAATTAGAAAATGTTAGTTGAGATTTGCGACATTGTTTCTACTTTGTCATCAGAAAGATCATGAACTGATTAAATAAAATAGTTTTAACTATAAATATTATTAATTTACACTGAAAATGAAGAAGAACCTTATTCAAAGCAGTCTAGCTTTTTCGGAGAGGCATTAGAAAATTGTAACTGTGTTTTTAAAATTTCATTTTCATTCACATATATAAAAAGTGTTATAGCACTATGGAATAGTTTTATACATTCAATCCTGTCTATAGAGAAGTCGTATATAGCAAATCTTCGTCTATTACATAAATGCTTGAATTCCCTCTTCGTGGTTTACTGTGCTAATCTAGCTTTTACATCGAAATTACGGCTATAACGAAATTTTTATTTTGTTCTCTTTGTTTTGGCTTCAGTTTCGTAAAACCATATCTTCAGAATTCACTGATCGAGTAAGCTATGACGTCATCAACAGAAAATTTCGCGTCATAGCATGATAATCTGATAAAATTTTTGGTAATGTTTGACATGCAGGGAAAGGCTTTATTTTCACAAGGCTGAACTGGGTCCGTTAACTTAACTGTTTTACTGGTAACACTGTCAGTTTAGGAGAATGAAGGAACGAAAAAGTGGTCATCAATGAACGCTATCTACTGGATTTAGGATTAATCCACTGGAGTTAGGTTAAAATTTCAACTCTCAAAATCTCACCAAAGAGGCAATTGCTTCGTTCTAATGTAGATTCAATTTTCACGCGTCATACCTTGATGGGCGATTTTCTAGTTAAAGTATATTGACCACTAGAAACGCATAAAAAGTTATCACGATTCTAAACTTTTGTGTTGAGATGTTCAAGATTTGAGAAACAGATCGTACTGTATATCGATTTCCAAACCGCAGATTCGACCATGAGCCAAAATTTTCCTTTAGGAGGAACTTTTTTTTTTTTTTTTTGATTCATAGCAGTCCTTGCATGCATTTTACTTTCATTCGGAAACCTTTTCATAAATGCAAAACGACAGTGCGGCAGGTCATTTAAAGTTACTTTAAAACAAGGTGCTAGTAACTCTTGATAAAGTTGACGCATAATATATAAAAATAAGTATTTATATTTAAATACAAATTTGACATTTATATAGTCTTTTTTTTTTTTTTTTTTTTTTTGCATATGTTTTTACAAACCCATCAATTGCTCCAAGTTTGGATCACTTACTCCACTTTCATTTTAATCACGACATTTTAATGTAAAATGATGAGTACTATTAGAATCAATTGCCAATTGGGAAATATACTCATTGTCACTCGTTTTATAAGAAACAAACATTTTTGAAATTAGTAACATCCTAGAAATTAGAAATTGAGTTTTACTCTCTTCTGGACGGATGAGAAATGCGCGGTTGTTTGAAAAAGTAATCGGTGCATACGGTGAAATTGACTTCTGATTTTTGATCGAATTTAAACCACTTTCATTTTCTCAAATAAGAGAAAATAAATAGATTGGTAGAAATCCCTAAATGATATTTGATTTCTCTACAGTTTTTAAACAGTAGACATTCTCGAATTAAGTAGTTTGTACAAAGAGATAATTTGTACTTGTTATATTCTTCAAAAGTAGAGTCACTTCTTGAAAAATATAAATATTAATTTTAATTTTTTGACCACACCTGTGCTTATATCAACATTTTTTTTAATATAAATTTATGCCAATATGTACAGCGAATACTTTTTTTCTCTTAACTAATAGTCAATAGTTATTTTCAAAATGAACACAAACATTTCGGACATTTTTGAGCCATATTGGTTAATTTCGCTCCACTTTTCAGCGTATTTAAACAAACAAGAAGGCCCAGTACCACTCTCCTAGTAAGATCGTAAAATTTTCTACTCATTATTTTGCAAAAGGAAAAAAATTCAAATTTGTACACAGCTCATCGCACCGTCCAATAGCTTTTGATTTACTTTTTGGGAACTATTTGAAAGCGGGAGAAACTGAGGCAAAATGAAATAGTTAGGGTAATTTACCTTTTCAAAAATGCACAAATCGGAAATTCGGTTTGAAATTTACAATAGATAAAGAAAGAACAATTAACTTTAGAATAAGACATACATTGAAAGGTATTTTTTTTTTATCTGGCGGTAAGTTTGTACCCTTAAAAACCGATGGAAATTTTTCATTTTTGTTCCCATGGGGTAAAATGAAACCCACACTATTTTTCTAATGAAAGATTTTCTATTTGATTATTTCAAACACTTTTGATCAAATGAATGAGTAAGTAAAAGAAAGAATGAATAAATGAATACATAATGAAACAATAAACAAATAAATAGATACATGATTAAGTTCATGCGTGATAAATTAATAAATAAAATAATGAATGAATGAGAAAACAAGTGAATAAATGAATGAATAAGTAAATTGTTAAATGAAAGAATGAAATGAATTAATTAGTGAATCTGTAACTGATTTAATAAATGACTGAATAAATAAGCATCCACTTTGCCCCAAGTGCACTTGTCTAATTTTACAAAACATTCAAAATAAAAATAAGCTTGGTTTTTTTTAAATAAAACACAAGCTCCAAATTTGTATGTCCGGGTTGAACTCGGAAACTATGGGGCCAATTTTGTTGAAATTTTCAGTTTGTTTAGGTTATTGCTGGGAAGGTTTATAGACTGTTTCGAAAAAAAATCAGTAAATAATTCTTTTTTTATTCGAAATTAAATTTTTTGACCCAAAAATGGATGTTTCTACGGGAAATAATTACCGTGTCGTCTCAAATTTGGTTTCATTGGCGGACAAAATGCGTTTTTAGAATATTTTAAACCTGCGATAAAAAAGCATGAAGGTGATTAATTAATTCGGAAAAAAGTTATAGGCTTTTTAAGTAAGGGAAAATAAGTTTTTAATCCGACATTTGAACCGTTGCTATTTTTTGCTCAAATGTGGAAAATTGTTTTAAGAAAACCGGAATCCGAGGCTTACCTTTAGCGAGCCAGACGATGCTAAATGATTAAGCTGAGAATGAAATAAAAAAATAACGAACTGATGTGTGCTTCACATGACTTCCTTTTACACCAATTTAATGTTATTTCACCATTATTTGCAATTTTAATATGATTCAATAGTTAACTCTCTAAATATCACCAACAGTGACCAAATTGAAACCAAATTTTTTTTTAAAAATCGCCAAATTTGTCGCCAAGTTGGAGACAAAACTTGGCGATCAAAAGACTGGCGATATATCGCCAAGTGTCCGCCAAATTATAACATCACTTGAGTTTGAATCGAAAGTAACAATGATTTCCCCTCAAAAAAGGTGCAAAAGACTCCTTTAGAAACACCCGAATGCAACCAAAAAGGGAGCTGTACAGTTAAACCCCACTAGGAGTCTACGTACTAAATTTCAGCTTTCTAGGACATACCGTTCTTGAGTTATGCGACATACATACGTATATACGCACATACATACGTACATACAGACGTCACGAGAAAACTCGTTGTAATTAACTCGGGAACTGTCAAAATGGATATTTCTGGCGTCTATACGTTCTTAGGTATGTATGCACGTGTGGTTCAGTCGAAAAAAAAAAACTCAACCTTCATTCGGGGATGAGCAAAATGGAAATTAAGGTCTATTTTTGAGTGAAAATTTTTTCGCGAATACAATACTTCCTTTTTTGTGAATGGAAGTAAAAAGTTGTTTGTTTTTTCAACAAAAACAAACAACTTTTTATTTTGTTACTTTGGTTTTATGTCTTTTCTACCCTTTGCTTCTCCTAATTTTTTTTCCTTGACATTTTTACAAAATTTATTTTGTGAACGATACAAGTCATTTTATTCTATTAAAATAAATTAAATTGAAATATTTTAACTGTTTACTGAAAGTCGTTTGGCTTTTACCGTCTTAGTTTTTATTGAATTGCAGGGCGCCAGGGCGACTAGATTAGCCACCTTCGGCACCCGGCTCGTCGACAGTGTACTGATAATTAACAGTATACTGTCTGCTAATTTAAAAAAAGACACAAAAATGAATTCTTTCACCGATTGTTGTTCAAACGGGAAAAAATCTTTTGAGAAAAATTGATTCCGTAGAGCGGGAAATGTTTTTGTCTCTCCTGATTAAAAAAAAAAATGCATTGAACTGGTTTTGATATTAAATCGTTAAATTATATCAGTAAACTTCAAATTGCTTGCTATAGAAAGGATTTAAGGGGTTTAAGTAGTCTTAACGCAGCCTCGGATCGTGAAAAATAGACAATGCTTTGAGTTCTCATTACGTTTGTAAAAATTAATTTTACCTTTTAAATGTTTTGCTGCAACATCAAAAAAACTTGCTTTTCATAAATCGCTACTCATTCAATTTAAAAACTATAGCAAAAACTAATACGGTTATAGCGAAAACATTGAAAACTTATGTCCGTTTTTACATCAAACTTCACTGCGCGCTGGACTGAAAAAAATAATGGTTATAGCAACTTAAAACACGCTTTTAAACAAAGCATGTTAGTGCTTCAAAGGCTTATACACCATTTTAGGCACAAAGAATTGAATACTATTTTAATTAACAACATTAAAAAAAAATAATTGCGTGCGAAGAATATGTTTTCAATTTTTTAAAAAAAATATTGCTCACTACAGTTTGCATTGAAGCCCAATTTCTAAATAACTTTGTTTTATACGGTAAAAAAAAAATGAAGCAGCCTTTCAATTACTTTTTAAAATATTCTCCGCGACAACTGAAAAATTTGAACCGAGAAAAACACTTTTCAAGTTGGATTGTTAAATTATTTATTCCCTCTTCTCTCTTGTTTCACATTTTTTGGCAATTACTTCATATGTTTTCGCACTATTGTTGAAATTTCGGTATCAAAATGTGCAGAATAAAAACACTCTAGCACATATTTTTTCAAAACAACTGAAATCTTTTAAAATTTAAGATTCCCTTGACCATTTAAGAAACAAAGAGACCTGAACAAAATTAGGGATTTCTTTATTTTCCGCCCTGCCATAATAAATCCACGAAACGCATCTCTCGCTAAACCTTTTCCTCACTTGGCCCTTGTGCTGAAATTCTCGGCACGCCAAAACCTATATAGTAATGGCAAAGACATCCCGTTAAGAAGAGAGGAACAATTCCTATTCATCTCGCGGGCTGTTTCCATCCACACCTGCCGACGTCGTCCCCTCCTAGCTACCTGTTCCACCCTCCCCTCTAACCATTCGGGACGATTGTGAGTGGCACCTATCTCGTGCGGCTTGGCTTGAGGGATGTAGGTGTACTAAGAGCGGCTGAATAGCGAAGCCCTCTTCCGGAGCAAGCGAGATGAGAGGACATATTTGACCACATGTGTTTGCTATGCCGGATGACGGGAAGTGGGGTGGCGCTGACGTTCGTACGTCCGTTGAAGAGAGGAATTGGTGAAAGTAGAAATTGGGATAAGCCGGAATTTCCGCATACGATGATAGCTTTTTCGTCTTTCATGAAACATCTGACAATATGGTTATACGAAATAATAACAATAATATGTTTTATTAATATTTTAAATGTCAACAAAATTTTTGAAATTATAATAAAATGTAAAAATATTTTTCACATTGTGTTTGATTTCTTCGCAATAAAAGTACAAATAATATCAAAATATAAGTTCTATAACCGATTAAACTCAGCAGTACATTAAGTCAAGAACCAAAATTGCTAATTTTTGAAAAACAGCTACACCACATTAAATTATTCAATGATGATTATTATGTTCAAACAAGACTATGCTCAAAACAAAGTTATGCGTGGTAATATTAAATTTGCTTACGAAATTATCAATATTTTAATTTAATAACCTGCTTCAGCTATCCCAACTAACTTCAGTTTCAAATTTTGATTGTGCTCGCGTGTTGACGGGAGGGGGGCGTGAGCTCTCATCAGTGTTCATAGGGGGGGGGTGCAGATCCTAAAAGGTTGAGAACCGCTGCCCTATACTGATACATTGCAGAAAGAAAAACAACTTGTACACATTTTTTTTTTTTTTTTTTTGAGCAGTCACGAAATACTTACTATCCTCACATGACCAATGTTGATGTTGCTCTGATGTTTTAGGTTAACATGACAATGAGAATTATTCTAGATCGTTTTTTAATGTTTATTAAGAGGAAACATTTTTGTCGCCATGGTTGCTAATCGTTTGCGTTCATTCAAGGCTTAACTTGAATACAAAACTTAAACTCTGCGAACTTCACTATCACCTTCGCGAGCGGTATGACTCCTGAGAGTCGGCGGCGTTTACGCCCTACACACACACGTACACGCATACACACACATGCCTACATACATACGAACCTACACACACACATATGACTACACACACACACACACTCGTGATTACAAAAAAAAAAAACATAATTTGAATTCAAGATGTCAAAAATTAATTTTTTTCTTCAAAAATTAATATAAGAGCGCGAATCATTGCAGCGAAAAGGGATGTTAATGTCCGCAATATTTTTCAATACTAGAACCATAAAAGCATGTGATAAAAGTAATGGTGTGGATTTTCTGGAAGAGCGTAGTTTTCTCCTAGATCTTTCATACTGCTTGGCCACAGGCGTGAAAAATGAGATTCCAAGTATGTGCGAAATAAGATTGCCCAAACAATTAGGTTACACTGAGTTCTAAAATATTGTGATGGTATTGGATTTCTGTCTAAGTGATTATATTAAAAGCATACCTGCAGTATTAATGTACTTTTGCGCAGCTTTTGTAAATAAGGTCGAATGAACAACCATTATTATGAGTAATTAAGTATCTATAAAGGCTGTTATTCATTAACATCGGACTCTCCTTTTCAGCAAAATGAAACAAATTGTTACTTAGCAGCAATATATAAATTTTCTGTTTTTGTTAGCTGAGATCCTCCACCAATTTGCGCATGCGTCAGGTCTACTCCGATTTTATCAAAATAGGGAGAGAAACCCGGAAGTGTGAAAAGTGCAAAATGACGTGTTCTTCAGTTCTTCCAAATTATCGTCGAAAAAGACAGAGATATCAAATGCGAGCGGATCCCATCCTCAACCTATTGCCCCTTTTTGAAATGAAATCCACCCCAAGTGCTAGTCTTTGCTTTCGATAACGAACAGTATAGATAAATATTGTATTATGAAATTAATCATAATTGTGTCATGAAAATTTTTTTAAGAGGCCGAAATACAGCCTAACTCTCACACTCAAACAAGTTTTCACTGCTGCGATAGTTATACTGCAGAGAAAACATATGTACACAAATTGTTCAAAGCATTGGTTTCACGTACAAAATTTAATGCAATTACCTGATCTGGTGTTGGAGGGATTAAGGGGAATGAACTCATGAACCTGATTAGATTTCAGATCAATGAGGATTAGCAACAACAATGCAATAATAGGAAAGCATTAAGTAATAAAAAGTGTTGCGTATAAAATCATTTTATTTACTTTTTTTGTGTTAAAATAATTGATTTCGTTAAAATTTAATTAATAATAATGAAACGATTTCACTCTTATACTCATTGATACACTTACTCATTAATTGTTTCATTTATTTAATCATTTTTACTTTCTTCTATATCTAATATATAGAAGAAAGTATTGGATTCGTGCAAATTTTCGAATTTCGAATTTTAACAGATTCGAACGTTTTGAGGTGTGCTGAGTCCATTTCGACTATTTTTGGAAAATGTCTGTCTGTCTGTGTGTGTGTATGTGTGTGTGTGTATGTGTGTGTGTGTATGTGTGTGTGTCACGTCTGTGTGTGACCAGTTTTTTGTGGCCGCTCTACAGCAAAAACTACCGCATGAAATTGAACGAAATTTGGTACACATATGTGCCCCTATGTGAACTTGTGCCCATTGGTTTTTGGCGCGAATTCCTCCAAGGGGGGTGGAGCAATGGGACGTTTTTTGAGTTACGCGTGCTTGCTATTCCCCAGGAAGTAACTGGCAGAATCAAACAAAATTTGGTCCACATGTTGCCCCTAACAGGAGCAGGTGCTGATTCAATTTTGGTGTCAATAACTCAAACGGGGGTTGAGTTATAGAACGTTTTTTGTCGTCAATTGTGACTGCTGTATCTCAAGAAATAACGAACGGAATCAAACAAAAATCTTTTGACAAGTAGCCCTTAGTGGGTATAAGAGCTGATTTTATTTTGGTGTCAACAGCTAAAAAGGGGGTAGCGCAATCGCCCGTTCTTTTTTTCCATTGTGAGTGCCCTATCTCAAGAAGTAATGCTACGTTCTGGCTGAAATTTGGAATATATGTGAATCCATACGTAAACAGGCTTTGGTTCAATTTTGACTCCAATCGCTCCAAGAGGTGTTGATTTTTTTATTTTTTTTTTTTTTTTGCGAATAAAAATAGCTTTATTAATGCAAGAATAAGAAAGATAAATCGTAATAGATTGTCATCTGCGTATTTCTCGTGAATTTAATTGTATGGAAATGATCGGAAATATTATCTCAATGATTTAAAATTTTTAACTGTTGCCATCTTATGTTTGTTAATAAATAAAATATTTGTAATTATTTTAAGCAAGACTTTTAAAATACTTTTCAATTTTCGCTCTTTGCTTTGCTTTTACAATAATTCAGACATTGGGATGGTCGTCAAGTTTTTGCATGTGTAATTTTGTTTTTGTTAGGAATATTGCTTCCTCGTCAAGCATGGGGAGGGATCAGAAAAAGGAAAAATATAGAAGAAAGTTTCGTGATGGCCACAACATACTAGTTTTCATTCACCTAGTCAACTCATCATTCACTGATTCATTCGTTAAACCTTTTCTAACTTAATTATTCAGACACGTTCATTTGCTTACCATTCTTTAACTTCTTTATTCTATCGTTGACTCGAAACTTCACTCACTCATTCGCACATTAAATTATTCATTCCCGCCCTCATTCACTCATTAATTTCCTTCACTCATTGATTCATTCCTTCTTCAACTGATTATTTATTTCTCCATTCATTTACTATTTCATTCATGCATTCCCTGACTCGTTCATTCAATCAGTTATTACTTCGTTCAGTTATTCTCAATTTATTTAATGACTCACGTGTTTATTCTTATCATTCATCCATCCCCTGAGCCATTCATTTTTTCTCTTCTTCATTCACTATTTTTCATGTTCAATTGCTCATTCATTCATTCGCTACCGCATTCATTAATTCGTCATTCATTTTGTAATTTATATATTTTCTCGTTGACTCATTTATTTACTCCCTAATTTAATTTATTCCTCACTTACTCATTCACTCGTTCGTTAATTATCAGTTATTTACTTGTTCATCCAGTTGTTCCTTCCTTTCTTAGCTTTGATACATTATTCCATTTATATCTTATATTCAGTAAATAATTCATCCTTTCCTTCTATTTATTGCATCATTCATGTTTTGACTCATTTATTACTTCATTTATTCAATCAATCAGTTATTCACTAATTTATCCATTCGATCATTCATTATCGTTTATTCATTCGCTCATTCATTCATTCATTCACTCATTAATTGGTTTGTTCATTTACTAATTCTTTCTTTCATTTACTCATTTATTCTTTCTGGCAATGACGTAATCATTCATTCTCTTAATCATTCACTCGCTCTTTACTTCTCTTTTTTTTTTGTTAGTTCATTAATTGATTTAATTATGCCATTGACTCATTCATAAGATTCTTCTATGTATTTTGTCATTTATTCAATTCATTCCTCAATTAATTCATTTAATCAGTCAGTTACTTGTTAATTCATACATTTTCTACGTTTTTAATTCGCTTATTTATTTCTTTAATCATTATGTTTCATTTGCGTGTTCTTTCATTCATTTAGTCATTCTGTATATGTAATATATTCTTTGATTAATTAAATTATATAATCCTTCTATTTACTCTTATAAAAGTCCTTCACAAAAGTATCTCACTTTTTACGCAACATAATATCAAAAATATGTTCAATTTTATTACTATATCTTTTTATGAAGTCTGACGTTTTTGAGCTATCAAGTTTGATTTGATTATACTTGAATGCAGCTTTTATTTCCAAAGCTTTGAATGGCGTACTTTATCTTTTTGGACGTAAAAATAATGTAATAAAAAAGATAAAAGCACCTTCTTCCTTTGAAGTTATAAAAAAGTTTTCATTCTTCTTGAAGACTATACTCGTAGCAGTAGATCTAATATCAGTCTTTCCTAAGTAACCTTAATTGCAGTTTAGTTTACCCAAGCTTATTCAGCTTGAGTAAAAGATTTAAAAAATATTTTTTGCACATTTTTAACGGAGGAAATGCAATGCGTAAGAACTTGGTTGTATATATATATATATATATATATATATATATATATATATACACTAGTGTGCAAAAATTAAGGACGAAGTCGAAAAATTAGCATATCAGCTGAACGAAGAGGCAGAGTGGACAGAAAGACCAATCAGGAGATCAAGCAAGGTGATGTACGGTAGCACATGCGCAGATATGCAGGCAGACGTAATGGGGGAGAGTCTGAGTAGTATAAAGCATGTTGTCGGTGTAAGATCAGTATTTCTGGCAAAGAGATTACACGCCGTATAGCAGTTAAAATCACACCGAGTTGCTGCCTCAGCGAGAAATGGCGAATAATCAATCTGTTAGACGACATCTGGATGCTTTTACCCGAGGTCGAATCATTGGGAAGTTGGAGGAAGGCCGCAGTGTGACAAGTGTGGCTGCAGAGTTCGGAATTGCTCACAGCATCGTTTCACGACTTTGGAGACAATTTCAAACTACAGGAACAGCTATCCTGGGGTTCAGTAGTGGTCGTTCATGAGGAACCACGCCCGCAGATGACCGGTATATTGTCTTACTGGCTGCAGACAGCGGGAGAAATCGCTGTACACACGACACAGGCGACTGGACGACCGATATCGCGTTTTACCGTGGCCAGAAGACTGCACGGTAGTAGTCTGTTTGCACGACGCCCTATACGGTGTGTACCTCTAACGCCTGCCCATCGGAGAAGGCGTTCTCTGTGGTGCCGGGAACACCGGAATTGGAGAGACAATGAATGGGGACGAGTACTCTTTACAGATGAGAGCAGATTCAGTCTGAGTAGCGATTCTCATCGCATACTCATCTGGAGAGAGCGGGGAAGCCGCAATCATTCCTCGAACATCATTGAAAGGGACAGCTATGGAGGTCGCGGTGTTCTCGTTTGGGCAGGCATCATGCTTGTCTGCCCAAGGTCTGTAGGTCTGTAGGTCTGAAGGTCTGTAGTCGTACAGACCTTCTCATCTTCGACGCAGGTTCAGTCAACGGGACCCGTTATTGTAACGAGATTCTTCTTCCATATGTGCGTCTTTTTAGAGGCGCTATGGGTCCGCAGTTCCTTTTCATGGACGACAATGCACCATGTCATCGCACAGTAGCTGCCGAACAGCTCTTAGAGAGTGAGGATCTTGAACGTATGGATTGGCCGACACGATCTCCGGATCTCAATCCCATCGAGCATGTATGGGAGTTTCTAGGCAGACGCTTGGCAGCTCGTAACTTACCACTAGTAACGATTCGGGAGCTTCGATTGGCGCTGCAAGACGAATTGGCAGCAATGCCTCAACAACTCATTGACACCCTTATTCTCAGCATGGGCAGACGCTGTGAAACCTGCCTAGCAATCGGGGGGGGGGGGGGGAGATCATATCCCCTACTAAAGACCGGATGTTTCTTGCTGGACACCCATCACAGGGATGTTTCGGCCTTCAGTTTCATTGCTCTTCATGCTACTTTTTCAATAAAGCTTCTTTTTATCACTCTGATTTCTCTTTTAGTAAGTGTTGCTTATACATTACATATGTCCTTACGTATTGGGGATCTTACGGTATTAAATGTGTTGATTTGGAAAGCTTTTGTACAAAGTTATATTGAAAAAAACCGTCTCGTCCTTAATTTTTGCACACCAGTGTATATACAGGGTGAGTTCGATCGAATCTGCCGTACGAAAGGGGGTGATAGAAGAGCCCAAGCGGAGCATAGAACCACCCATTATCGTGTCCAATCCTTAACCGTAACCGAGTTTTGGTAAATTTAAGGAAAATGAGTAAAAAAACAAAATTCTGAGAAAACGACTGATTTCTGAAATTCCTGTAGGACCTACAAAGAAAATAAGTACATATTTGGAAAGAGCAGACTAAATCCTACAAAATGATACCTTTTGCATTAAGATAGTCGCATTTTACTGAGAGCTACAAGCTTTGAAACATAGGACACACTCAGAATTAAAATGGTGCCAACGTTTTTAATCGACATTTTCAAAAACAACCGTAAGAGCTACAATCGGGCAAATCTACCAAAAACTGGCCCATTTTATTGGCTTTCAGATGATACAACAACAAATCATATTGGGCTTCAAGTTCAGCTGAAAGTCAGGCTTTTGTTTGAAACAGTAAAAATCTGCATTCGTTAAAAAAGGAAAACCAGCAAAGAGTCGCACTTTTCTGTTTTGAATTTTCTGTTTCACGATAGCATGTTGCTTTCTTTGTTTAAGAAAATGATATTTTTATATAAAAATAATAGTTTTAACGTTTAATTTAGAGAAAAAACACATGAGATAACGATTCGTAGAACTAAAAGAAGCATTACTTTCCCGTGCTTTTCACAAAGGGAAAATCAATAAAAAAAAATGTTACACCAACATCGATTAGTACATTTAATAAACCTGCAAAATTTACAATAGCTGCTGAAATTGGTCGCCGCCACATCTGATACACGCTCTTGCCCTTTTGCGAACGGAAACAACCGTTGCTCTTAGAGAAATTTCATTCCTTAGTTTCCCTACTGCTTCAACAAGCCTGTCGCTCAATTCTTTCAAACTTGCTACTTCTGTTTTGTAAACTTCTTGTTTTAAGAATCCCTAAACAAAGAAGTCCACTGGCGTCAGGTCTGGGGATCTAGGGGGCCAAGGGATGGGGCCCATACGACCAATCCATTGGGGATACTGTTCAGTTAGAAATTCCCGAACGGCATTTGAAGAATGTGCAGGGGCTCCATCGTGTTGGAAAATGATTTCTGCTCTCTCCTGAACAGGAATAGCATCAAGAAGGTCAGGCAAATGATGTTCAATGAACTCTAAATATGTGTTTCCGAATGCAGATTTTTACACTGTTTCAAACAAAAGCCTGAATTTCAGCTGAACATGAAGCCCAATATGATTTGTTGTTGTATCATTTGAAAGCTAATGGAATGGGCCAGTTTTTGGTAGATTTGCCCGATTGTAGCTCTTACGGTTGTTTTTGAAAATGTCGATTAAAAATGTTGGCACCATTTTAATTCTGAGTGTGTCCAATATTTCAAAGCTTGTAGCTCTCGGTAAAATGCGACTATCTTAATGCGAAAGGTATCATTTTGTAGGATTTAGTCTGCTCTTTCCAAATATGTACTTATTTTCCTTGTATGTCCTACAAGAATTTCAGAAATCGGCCGTTTTCTCAGAATTTTGTTTTTTTTACTCATTTTCCTTAAATTTACCAAAACTCGGTTACGGTTAAGGATTGGACACGATAATGGGTGGTTCTATGCTCCACTTGGGCTCATCTATCACCCCCTTTTGTATGGCAGATTCGATCGAACTCACCCTGTATATATATATACAACATGGAATACATTTTGAGAGCATATTTTATATATAAATTCAAAGACATTGAAAAAAATGAAAGAACAAATTCTAAATAGAATAAGAATAAATACTTCATATTTTTAATTGATTCCAAAAGTATCTATCCTCCTGAATTAGAACTTATTCAAACCAATGATAATATCAATCAATATGATTTCCTTGATCTTAATATTTCTCTTTCAGACAATTCCGTTCATATTGATCTTTTTGACAAACGACTTTCCTTTCACTTTCATGTTAATCGTTTGATTTCATGGAATTCAACTATTTCTATTAAAGTTTTTCGTAATACCTTAATTAATGAAATCAATAGAATTAGAATCATTTCTGTTGCAGATAGTTTTGTCTCTAAAAATTTTAATTTATTGAAAAGTACTTTATAATAAAGTTCCCCAATCTTTTTATTTAAGTTACATTAGAAAAGTAAGCAATTGCCCAGCAGTGTGAAGTATTGCGCAATGGTATTATTGCAGTAAGGTTACCTAAGCTATGAAGGTCTGTTGAGATCAATCCTAAAAATTTCCGATATAATTTTCGATCTAGTTTTTATTTTTATTTTTAATTTTCATTTTTATTTCCTCTCCAGGTTTTTTTTCAACTCCAGGTTTTTTCAACTCCATGTTTTACAAATCCAGGTTCTGCTGCTGCCGTGTCTTAACTGCATGTTTGCCTGGCACGTGCATATCATTTCTTTTTCACGGTCTACATTATTATTGTTTCTTCCTTTTGATGGTTTACCTAAAAACGCTTTCGTTCATTATTTTTCAGGTATGTTTTTCTGTTCAATTTTCCTCCAAGGCTCTCGGGGTGGGTAGCAAGTTATTGGGACCTTCTCTCTTGTTGAACAAAAAGGGCCTTGTGAACTTAGGGACCGGTCCTTCCCTTGAGAAAGTGTCGGTCCCTGGTTCACCTTTTTTTTCATTTATATACTTATTACGCTGAATCTTTAATGACATTTATTTTGTTATAATATAAAATTTAATAAATTGAGCTTTCAAAAGTCTAGGCTAACTTCATATTTAAACTAAGAAAAAAATATTACTTTCGGTAGTTTTGAGCAGAAATTATTCTTAAACATTTAAGTCATTTTCAATATTTTTTCTCACAAAAAATACCTTGTTATATTTTGAGAATGTAAGCGCTTTTCTTAATCCCTTTAATTAAACGCATTGGTGTCATTATTATTTTGAGAAACAATCGATAGGTTTTAATTAGTTTCAAGAAATCTAAATCAGTCTTTTCTATAATGAATCAAAATTGGAAATAAAAATGTCTGCAACTGTGGGGAAAACACTTTTCCAAAAGTACTTAGAAGTGGCAGTTGATTAAATTGAATACATTATTAGTCTGATAGAAAAATGAGTTCTTGGTAAAATTCATCTAATTGATTAGTATCTTTAAATAATAAATACCTTTTTTTTATGTGACTCATGAGTTGAATTTGAATAAAGATAATTACACATTATATTTGGATGAAGTTGAATGAAAAGAGAATACTTGTTTTTAGTAGTTCCATTTTTTTACGTTGTTAACAACACAAGATAAAATTATTTTTTTCTTTCTTAATTTTTTTCACTTTATTATTATTGTTATAAAGGAAGGCTAAATAAAACGTACAAACGTACACAGAATTTGAGGAAACTAGTGTTTTTAGGTAGTAAATTTATAACAAAGTTATAAATTATTTTACCAAATATTATAATTTGCATTAATATTTTACCAAGAGGGTTCAGCAAACGAGTAGTGCCAGATGTGAAATACGACTTTGACGAGTTATTTAACTAATTCTTGCAATTAAGTATATAAGAGAAACATCTTTTGAAAATAAAGTTTTGCAATATAGACAGTGAAAGAAAGGAGAGCTGTCAGTAACTTTTTAAATTTTTGAATGAAACGCATGCATATTTCAAACACTAGGTGGTTTTTAATCGACATTTTTTTATAAATCACGCGATATAGCTGCACCTACTAAAGCTACTAATACTATTTATTTGAACCAAAGTAGATGAAAGGGTTTTTTTTATTATTTGTTCTAATATCGTGTTAATAGAGTTTTAAGATTTGGTCAATTATCTCCAGAAGTACTGAACCGATTTCAATTAATTTTTTTTTACATACACTGATACAAAACGAAAGATCATTTAACATTTAAAATATCCACATGATCTCGAACAGCACTCGTTGGAATAGGAACGTATGAAACAGCGATTGTAAAGTTGAACAAAAAAAAATGGGTTAGTAGGGGATATGGTACCCTTTAAACAGATAAACAGACCTCGCAGCGAGCTTCCTTACTTGAAATGAGGTAGTTAATGAGCTTTTGAGACAATTGGCCCCACTCACTTTCTGTTCTTTGGTCATACATGGTCCTCAGAGGGTGAGTGCGATTTGCTCTCGTCCTTCCGAGAGCTTCCCAGTCATGCTCTATAGCAGCGTTTCTTAAATTGTGTTCCACGGAACCCCAGGGTGCCGTGAAGAGCAATTAAGGGTTCCGTGCTTTTTTTTTTTTTTTTTGTTCAAATTAATCACTGAAAAAGCCAACAAAAATAAGTTCTGAGCGAAGTATTCAATCAATATATCCGATTAAACAGTAGATAAAATGTCAAAACGAATCGCGTATTACGAATATTGTACTCAGTTATTGTCAATATATGACATGAGACTATGTTAGTACAAGAATACAAAACTTTTATTGAAATGAAATTACTTATTTTTTTTAAGTGTTATTTTTGGTTACAATAAGTATCAGTTGGAATATTTTTCATTTTTAGTGCTAGTAAGTCATTTTTGAATATTGCGTTTAATTGTATACCATTGAAGATAAATCAGGGGTTTCGTAAAAAAATATATATTAAAAAGGATTTCACTTTTCAGAGAAATTAAGAATCGCAGCTCTATAGGGTTGAAGTCTGGAGATTTTCTAGGCCAATCAAACTGGCGAATGTCCACCCTTTCTAGAAATTCGTTGACCAGAAGAGCTTAAGAGGCCTACCGTTATCAGCCAATAAAATAAGTTCCTTGCCAACAGCACCACTGAAGAGGCTAAGATAGGGCTGCGAGATCTCATCATTAATTATTCCGGTTTCATACTTCCATCGTGCAACTCTACGAATAGGTGCTGAAAAAAAAATTCATGTGTCTACTGTTATAATATTTTACAAAACCGACTCCAGCTCCACAGCTCCGACTCCCACTCCGCAAACCTGGCATTGTAGTACAAGAGACAACGACAGACTCCGACGACGCTAGGAATTTTAATCCCTTCACTTCCTTCCTCTCAAAATTAATCCGACTCTGACGCCGATTCTGAAACAGCGCTGATTTCACATTAAAACATTTCCACTTCAAATTCATTTGGTATTTTTTCCGTCATATTTATCTCCAACTAGCGTTAATGTTATGTCTACGAGAGATAGTATTTCAATTTTTAATAAATCTCTTTCTTATATCTTGGAACAAAAAATTAGAACATGTGAAGAATCTGCACGATTTTTTAAATGTTTTGAGACCCTTTCTCGTAGACTTCAATGTTGTTATTATTATTATTATTATTATTATTATTATTTGAATTAATCAAAAAGTACTTTTTAAATAACGTAAATTGTAAAACAAAATGGTCTATAACTGTACTGCCTTAACAGCGTTTTACAATTTAGCTTTTATAAATATTTTTTTTTAATTTCTTGAAAACAAAAATGAGAATATGTTCAGAACCTGCACAATGTTTTGATGTCATAAAATATTTTTACGCGTTTTCGTTAATGCTAAAAATTTTAAATTGTTCAAAAATAGCCTTAAAATAGCTAAATAAAAAAAACTCCATCCATGTTATTCATGCAAAGCTTTTTTCAGAAATTTTTAATTGAAGCAAATCTGTCTTTAAACTAAAGATCCATGTTTGCTCGATATTTCCCCGCAGACGCTACTGTTAAATTTTTTGAACTGTTCAAAATTGAACGTAATAGTGTTAAAATCAAATAGTAAAATATAAGAGTGAGGTGTCCTTGCCAAGATTTTTTGAATAAAAAAAAGGGTTATTCGAATCGAAATAACCACTCAAACCGACAGACTGACAGGTACACATTTTCCCCATCCTTGAAACCGTGGTTCCCAATTTTTAATTTTTCAGTACTTATTTATTTTACTTCTTTTTAATTTTTTGTTATTAGCAATATTTTTACGACGCATTAAGTCTTCGTTCATCCTTTTTTTCTTCTTTATTTTACTTTTACGGGAAAATAGGCTAACAAATATTTAATTTTCTATTTAAAATTAACACCATGCTCGATTTAAACATTGTAAGCTTTTCATTGAAGCCTGAAAAAGAATATTAAAAAATCCCAACTTCAAAATCATATGCAATATATATTAAACGGTACAGCTAAAGCATCGTTGTCGCATCCATTTTGTAACTTTATTTACTTCCCTTTAATCATTTTGAAACGTAAATTTAGCTAGAATATTTTAGAACTACTCTCTCGGTGGAATAAATATCGTAACTTATTTTCCAGTCGATTTTGCTTTATGTAAGCTGAAACAGTATAATAAATCGCGTTCTAGATTGAATAAAAGTTTTGTATAATCAGTTTTAAGATTTTCAGAGTGAGTAGGTTCATGTAACTATGACGAAATATAGTAAAAGTAAATTGTCAAATCGCTAACTAGTTTGACTAATTTAGTTTCATATTTTCCTCATTAGTGTACGTCTGCTGGTGTGTATGTATGTATGTGCGTGCTTGTTAGCGCTATTTATAAAGTCATTCGCGTATTGTTTTATAAACACATGATTTAGACAAATTATCATAGGTTTGATTGCAGGCTGTACTAAGATGTGATTTAATGACTGAATTTTGGTTTCTTAATAATATGAAGTGTAACATTTTTAATTCAAATTCTCAACCTCTTTGTCGTTTCCTACATTGCAAAAAAAAAAAAAAAAGAAAATTAACTTGAATTCTGAAATTTTGAATTCAAATTATGTTTTTCGCAATCACGAGTTGCAACAGGACCCTGCTCATTGGGGGTTATTGTTACTAGGAACGGCTGCTGTCCCCCCAAGACTACCCCTCCTCCGGGGCAGTTACGTGTGCACAGTTGTGTGCAGGCGTGTGTGTATGTGTAGGCGCGCGTGCGTGCATGTGTAGGCGTGTGTGTGTGCATAGACCTGTGTGTATGCACGTAGGCGTGTATGTGTGTAAAGGCATGTGTGTAAGAGCGTGTGTGTGTGTAGGACATGGATGCCACCGACCAGGAGAAATGGATTCCAGGAGGCAGTGCTCGGAGCCGCGCCTGCAGAGGACGGTGGGCGGGGGTGCTGCAGAGGCCCCTGGTCAGAGCTAAAAAAGGCACGGACACCAAAAACGGTCAAATGAGAACAATAAGCAATCGTGATTTCTCAACAAAAAAAAGTTCGTATTTCTAGAAAATGTCTACGAAACTGGGATTCCATAAACCTCTCTAGTAGCTGTTACTGCTCATCTTAGTTATTTTACAACATTATCTAAGAAGAATCTTGAATTAGAACAGTACGTTGAGTCTCAATTTCATTGAGATTTTCTCGTAATACGGCAGTTTTTTTTAGTGTAGACAAAAATTTTGGTAAAAAATCTTTCTGAGGGCTGTCGGGACTTTAATGGCAAGTTTTGGTCCGAGTGTCATTGTGTCTCATAGAGCATAAAAGGACTGTGTGTTGTCCTAGTGGGTTTTTTAGAGACTATTTCGTTAATTTTAATGTAAGTTTTACGTTTTGCGTCCTTACTCTAATGGAAACTTTTACAGATCATGTCCCGATTCCAATGAGACTTTTAGAGAATTTTTAATTTAATATGGTGTTTGAAGATAGTCCTTATGCAAATAGGAACTTTTAAGGACTGTGTTGGTGTTCTGATCGGGCACTTTTTGGCACTGAGTGAGGATATGCTTATTACTACTTTGACTTTCTTTGATGACAGCTCACACCAATCTGGGCTGGACAAACGCTCTTATATTCCATGATGCTTCACTATTGCTCGCTTGTTCGGCGATTTTGTCGCGATTCTTACAGCTGAAATAGGAAGCGATGGTTAATTATGCATGATGACTTTTCTCTCTCAACGAACGAAAACAAATAAGGGTATTATGAATGACTCTTTGAAATAATAAAAAACGAGAAGAATAAATGAATGACTAAATTAAACGACAGAGTAAATATCTGACTAATCATTCTTTCACACTATTGCTAATTCATTCATTTCTTATTTTATTTTCTTACTCAAGCAATTATTCGCGCATTCACTAACTTATTAACCCATTCGATCATATTCTCTTTATTTTTTTCAAATCATTCATTTGATCAGTTGTTTTCAATTGCATTTATTCATTCATTCCTTTTCTCCTTCATCTTGCATTCACCGATTGGTTGATCCGCGCATTTATTCATTCTCATACATTACCTCATCAATTTGCTTATTTATTCCTTCATTCAACCGTTTTTTCATTTCTTTGCTCATTCACTCCTAAAATTATCAATAATGCACCCTTTCACAGACTCATTTATTCATTCATTCCATCAGAAAATTATTCATTCTCTCATTTATTCACTCATACAAAACCCTGTTAATTCATTCACTCACTCACGCTTTTGTTCAGTAATGCCTTCATTCATGAAATTACTCATTCGGTTACTTATTAATTAATAAATTTATTCATTCATTTAAAAGTATTCTTTCATCAGATATTCATTTATTCACTCATTCATACTTTCATACACAAATTTGCTCATTAATTATTACAGTCATTTATTCCTTTATTTCTTTGCCTTGTTCAATCATTATTTTATCTCTTCACTCATCGGTTCATAATTTAATTACTCCACTCATTATATCATTCATGCAATTGTTCATTCATTCTCTCTTTCATCAATTAGTTGGTTTTTTTCATTCACATATTTATTCATGTTACTCCTTCATTCATCCGTTAATGATTCCATTCATTAACTCGTTCACTCACTCATCCAGCCATTATTTTTGGTTCATTCATTCATCGTCAGTCATTAACCTCCTTCATTGACTTGTTTATTCAACCAATTAACTCATACATTTATTCATTCTTTATTACATTTACTCACTCATACATTCAAATTTCCTTCATTCACACTATCATTTGTTCCTCCACTCATCAATTCATTATTTCATTCATTTGCTCATCCATTCATCATTTCATTAATTCACTTATTGTTGCCATTGTTTCATTCAATTCGTTTTTCATTCACTCATGCATTCAAGGGTGCTTATAAGGGAGAGCTTTAGGGGCCCTGGACATTCTCAAAATCCATGAAAACATTTTAAAAAAGGTAGTTATTATTATTTGGCTCAAGTTTTCTCGCATATAACTTCCATACTTTCATCTTTAAAAATAAATAAATAAATAATATAATAATAATAAATAAATAAATAAATAATAGTAATAATCATTTACATTGTATTAGGCAGTGGTGCAACCAGAGGAGTCAAGGGGTGCGTGTCCCTTATTCCAGAGAATAAGAAAAGTTTCTTGGGAAAACGAAGTTGTTTTAGTAAGAACATTAGAAAAAGCAAATAATGTTGGGGAAAATTTTTTGACTATTTTTAAAAGATATCTTTAAATTTAAAATTTCCAAATGTGCAGAATATAGGTCAGCAAACTACGTTAGCCTCTTTTTTTTCATTCCCCCTTTTTTCATAGTCAGTCTGAAAGTAGGAATCTTCAAAATAGTATTACGTCCCTTAACTCTTCGTTTCCACAAAAATTAAAAGCAAGGTTTAATTATTCGAGTGGGATAATCAGGGGAAATTGATAATACGTATAAATAAATATGTTTTAAGGACATCACTTTCGAATCATTATCAATTTTTTTACTCATCCTCTGATGGATAATTTCATTAATTCACTCATTTATGTAATCATTCATTTTCTCATTCATTGTCTTATTAATGCATTCATTTATTTATTCCTTCTCACATTATTCCATTTATTTTTATACAGATTCGTAAATTTGACTCATTCATCCATGCGTTATTTCACTCATTCATTCATTTTTAATCAAGTCCATTGAACCACTTATTCATTCCCTGAATTATTTGATGTTTTACATGACTGGTAGGTTTCTTCAGTAACTTATTCATTTAACCATGTAATGCTCGATCACTTTTTTAGTTATTCATTCTTTCATTCATAAACTCATTCATATTCGTGCATAATTAACCTCATTAATCATTCACTGATTAACTAATTCGTGTATTTGTTTGTTCATTCATTCTCTCGATTAGAATAAGGACACACTCTGTGAGAGTGTCTTTTGCGATCAAGATTCTGGTCTTAAAATTATACACGAGGATATGAACAACTATCTTAAAATCGATATTACATCGTCCCATGGTGCAAAGGTTCATAATCTATTTTTATTTAAGATTTTAGCTAAAATATCTTGATCATTGTTCAAAAGAAAATAAAACACATCTAACAATTTCATACGAATAAGGTACTATTTATGATGTAAAATATTGAAACGCTAAACACGAAAATTATTAACTAAAAATCCAAACTAATGCAGCCTGTTCGAAAGGTTGTGAATTATAAGTGTTTTTTCCCCCTTCAGTTTTATTTGTACTAGGAAGAAGTATGTTTTTTCCTTTCGGCAACTCAAGAGGCGAAAATACCGCAGTTCTAACAAACACATTATCACTGCTATGAGAGTTGTGCTGTAAAGTAAACATATGTACAGAATTTGCTTAATGCATTGGTTAAAATTGAAGATTTTAAATAAACACATTTTCTCTGCTATGATAGTTGTGCTGTAAAGTAAACATATGTACAGAATTCGCTTAATGCATTAGTTAAAATTAATGCATGTGGGGAAATGGTATTTAAATGCGAAGAAATATTTCCCTTTTCTTAACATTAATATAGTTGTTCGTCTAAAAATTTAATTAAATAACAACGAAATTTATCGAAACAAGAAAAGAAAAATAACTCTAATGCAGTTCAAAGTAATACTTCATTTCCAAAGTTCTATTTTTTTAATAAATTTAAGGCAGAACAATAAATTTGTAAACATTTAATCGGCGAATGTCTTTTAAGGTTTTTTTCACCGTACAAAGAGTCTTTAAAAAGCTACAAAAGATGAACTTTTTAAAGAGTTCAAAAAACAAGTGGGGCTTGTCTAATTGTTTCTAAAGCAATTCTAAAACACGCCTCTTTTAAATCACGGAACTTTTCCGGGAGATTTTTTCTTTTCTCCCAAAAATTAAGATATTTTGCCTTCAATACATACTTTCAGCTGAATATAATAAGCAGATAATAAACTTTGAATTTATTTCATAAGTGGTTTTAAAAATGATTTTTGTTGCGTTTTTCTTCTAATATCGGAAATTTCAACTCGTTATGTGCCATAAATGTGAAATAATTTCAGAATTTCATCGCAATCATCCTAGAAGCTCTATAGTCTGTTGATGTTGTTGCTGCCTATCCCCTAGGTCTAGACCCCTAGACCAAGTACAAGAGATCATGTCTCACTAAAAGATCAAATATAATCCCACTCTCATCCGACAGTTGCCCCATAGAGGCACAGATACAGCAAAAATTATGAGAGGGAGAGGCAATAGCCGCAAGGTGGAGGTTTTTTTTGTGTGAAGTATTTTTCAATTACATTTCTTAATTAATTTTCCGATTGTTGTTTACCCTGCAAGTTGTCAATCTTTTGTTTTATTTGAATTTTAAATGGCTGTTTTTTTTTAACCGCATGCTTATTTTAGTTGACGTACAGGATAGTAGTCTTGTTAAGTTCTGGGAGGATTTCTTGGTTTAATGTTAAATATGGTAAAATCTCACTCTGTAGTAGGGGAGAAATGCTTTCAATCCCGAGGTTAGATAAAGCCAAAAAAAAGTATTTTTTCACATCAAGAAAATAAATTTTCAAAAAGACTAAAGTTCCCCAAACTGAACATTTTAATCCTACAGGGCAAGGTTGTTTTAAATGTGTTTTCTTTTTAAATTTATTTTACATTACAGTCTCTTAGATTCGAGTGCTCCACAAAACCCAGACAATTATATCTTTGCCCGATTGATGATGACGACTTCTAAAATTTTACTACTTAAACAGTAGGGTACTTCTGACCCGTACGAAACATTCGCAGTTCGCAGCGGCCATTCAAAAATCCGATTTTTTTAATTGTAGTTTTTAAAAAATAGTCAATGTGAATTGTTTATTTTTCGTCAATGGCGGTGAAAATTAAAGCAAAATGATGCCTTACTTTTGTAGTTTTACAAAATTTAAAGGAAGCACAGAAAAAACTTATGAAATATTATTCATGATACTGCTATTTACCATACTAAAATAAACATTTTCATTTCTGATTTTAATGCAACAGAACGACTGTGGTTGAACCTTTCACAGTGAGTTTACTTCTCATCAATTTGGATCAAGATCAACCCGAGGAAAAAAATCAGTCGGAAATGACTAAACGTCCGGTGGGTCGTCCGGTAGCTCTAAATACCTGAGCCACACGGCCTCACTTTTGAAGCACTGTAGATTAACAAAATGATTGATACAAGTAAAAAAACCCTGATAAACTGATTTTTTTTTTTTTTTTTTTTTGAAAAACCACCACATGCGAGTTTTCTTTTGATTTTTTGCAGAAAACCGTGAAAAAATCTTTGCAATGATGTTTTACTTTTTAAAATTGATAAAGTATCGAGAGAGTTATAAAAAAATAAATAAAAAATAAAAATAAAAAATAAAAAATAAAAAAAAACAAGAAAAAGAAAGAAAAAGATTTCGGAGAAATAACATATATGATAATGCGCTACTGTTTTAGGATGATTGATTGTTAAAATAATATCTTTTTCAGATAAAGCCCAATGATGGCAAATGATTTCTTAACTATAAACCATTATTAAATTCAGATAGGATTTTAACACACCTTCTCCATGAAAACGAGAAATATAAGTTAAAGAACATACCTAAAACGATTTCTAATAAGTCAAGTATTTAAGAGTTGGTGGAATGATTAATTTAATTTAATTCATCCTTCACATTTAGATTTAAAGCACGATGATTCAGGACCGACACTAAAGGAAATAGTTTTCAGGCTGTGATAAAGCTTTTCCCTTGTCAGGAATCCGACAGCTCGCCTTGGCAGTCAAGTTTAAAAATGGTCCCGGATAATTTGGGTCAGGAAGTGGAATAATATTGTGTGCAAAGAGATTTGAATTTATAACAGCTGAAGCATTTAGACAAAATGTTGTTAATTGGAGCGTACACATAATAAGAGTGAATAGTTGGAGCGTAAATAGTTGGGTGTGGAATTTAATGAAACTACAGTGAAGAGTGTCTCGTTACAACGAATATCAATACAACGAAATATCCGTTTCAACGAAATGAATATTCAGTCCCGTTTCATCTGCCTTTTTATTGTTTGAATTCCATTGCAACGGAATTTTCGTTACTATGAACAAAAGTTGCTCTTCCTTAAAGTTCTTTGTAACGGGATTTAACTTTATAATTTTGTATTTTAATTTTTCAAAAATAATTTTAAATCAAAATATGGCAACCACTATTGTAAAAGTTTATTCCTTACCAGCAAATTTGTTGATGAACTCCGATCAGACTTTGATTTTGTTGTATCATCACGCTACTTTTATACTT
The DNA here is from genome assembly GCF_026930045.1 of Uloborus diversus. Taxonomy (NCBI): domain Eukaryota; kingdom Metazoa; phylum Arthropoda; class Arachnida; order Araneae; family Uloboridae; genus Uloborus; species Uloborus diversus. Next base: position 112,593,124 of record NC_072736.1, read on the forward strand.
CATTCTCTCAAATAATTGCAGAAAGTGCTTTGCATTTTTATTATTATAAGACTGAAAAATCGCCCACTTAACCCTGACCATTTTTTCGTTTTTTCATTCTCTTTAAATGACAGTTTTACCAGTAAAACAGTTAAGTTACCGGATCGAGTTCAACCTTGTCACGATAAAGCTTTTCCCTGCATGTTAAACATTACAAAAACATATTATCGAAATGTCATGCCGTGATACGAGTTTCATTGTTGAATCTCGCGCGTTATTCGATCATCGGCTATTATATATATGGGGATTACACCTGAAGAAATGTTGAAGTTTGATTTTATTAAGAGGAAAATATCTCTGGATTACGATCCCTGTGGTAAAATAGTTTTACAGAGATAGCCAGTATTAATCTCGACAATGGCTGAACATGGGTTCGACAGGGATCTCGTCAAATAATGCCAGCATTGCAGAAACTAACAATGGATTCTGCTTTGGTGACCATAGTGCCCAGTTATGGCTAAATGGTTGCCGATTTTTGACATCACTTTTAATTTTCTGCCGTTTCGTTACTGCCTTTTTATGATGAAATTGTGTCATCAAGAGGTTAACTTGAATAAATAACCACGTCATATTATGTGTTCTTAAAAAGATTTTTGTTAATTTGTAACCTTGAACCATTTTTATAATTAAAGTTGCATTTCAGTTTGAAATGACCAAAACACGCATCAAAGCCCTGTTTTGAGCACGAAATCCTTCTTTTTAGACATGTAGTTCTTCATTTTGAATAACAGAGATACGTAACAGATTTCAAACAGTTTAAATTAGTCCATTCATTTTGTTTCAGTCTTTGGTTCATATTGAAGTAAAGATAATATTTAAACAGCATGCAGTGTAACATATTGCAGGTACTAAAAAAATGATGAATAGTTGTTAAAAATGTTTCGAATTACGTCGTTTGATGTTAAAGAAGAGATTGATCATAGATTTCCTTTGGTGTAAAGTTTACCAAAATACGTTGGAATCAGCGTGAACAGCTCCTTGAATAACCCGTTCATTCTAATTACTTGAAATATTCCATGCCGTTAAAAATGTCATTGCGTAGTGCGAACGACTCTAGTACCATTTTCAGTTGCTGTAATTATCTAGTGTAGAATTTCGCAGTTTTTCTTTGAGGAATATGGTAATGAAGTAAATGCTCAGAAAAATTCCTCACATTTATCATCGATTCCGGTTTCAAAGTACCTAATAAGTCTTATCACAAAAAACAATTATTTTACCTTGAGAATTAATTTTGACACTTTCGTCAAGTAATTTTATAATGAAAAGTTACTTAAGATTTTTGAACCTAAAATAATCCATTTTATTTAAAAAATGAAGAGTAATTTAAATAATAATAAGTATGATTAATATTTTATAATTGTGTTTCAAAGTTAGTATTTTATTTAAGTTCAGTAACTGAAAAGAGAATTTGCGTCTTTTTTGAAATTACTTAGTAAAGAGTTTCTTGGATGAAGTTATGTGTCACCTAAAGATATTCAGAAAAAAGTTCTTTAAAAAATGTTTAGCTCAGTATATGTCCCTACTTCTCACAATCTAGGTTTTTCTTGAATAATTCTGTAGTATTATTGTACGAAATTTGTTAAGAAGTAAGACATTTACTTTTATGCTTTAGTGAACATAGAAAAAGAAATAATCATTTTTTGAAAACCTCAATTAAATAGTGATAAACTATATTTGAAATATTTTCTGAAATTTGTACCACTTCAATAAATGGATGTATAGCAGCGGAAATCGAGTGATTGGATACCATTGTCGAAGATCGATGCCTCCTATAATTACAAGCATTGGTTAACAACACACATACGAATTTACTATGTTATTTTAAAAATTTGAACTGAAAAGTTCCATTTTTTAACCTGCTTTCCCGAAAAAGTTTTTTAAAAGGAAAAAAGCATGAAAAGGCTTAATGCATCGAAAAATGCCGAAAAAAAGGCAAATATAAATAAGTAATTAAACAAATATTGAAAATTAAAAAAAAATAAAAAAAAGGTATTTGAGATGGTGTTTGATGGTGTTTTGTTGAGAAATGTTTGTTTGTCGCTCGGTCTGACCGCCCCGCCCTCGCACCTCAATAATTTTCGAGAGGATAGCCCTATTTAAACTTTTTGCTTGTTCTAAAGATCAAGCGATCTCAAGACCAAGAGATCTCAGAGAGGACACTTTATTCCCAATTATCATTTTTCGTTATAAAAAAAATTCTTCTAATTTTGAACAGTTCATGAAAATTTACCTACGGTCAAATTTAAGGGAGTTATCGATCCCGAGTTTTAAGGCGGATTTGTTTTTAAACTAATTTTTCTGAAAAAAACTTTTGTCGAAAAACAAGTATAAAAGAAAAGTTTTTTAATTCGGCTATTTAAGGGAATCCAAAAAATTTTAACAGTAACGCCTACGAGGGAAATTCAAACCTCATCTATGAAATCAACAGCACTAAAAAATACATTTTGGTGCCCAAAAAATGAAAAAAACTGAATATATGTATGTTCTTAGTTTTTGGATAAAAGAAACAGGAAAAAATCTATATATATAAGAATGGAGTTTGGTAAATTTGTTCCCTAAGATCTCAGAAACTACCCGGCAGATTTGGCTGAAAATTTCACCGTTTGTTCAGTTTGGTACTGGGAAGGTTTATAGACCAGTTCGGAAAAAATCCGATTGATAGTTCCCTTTTTATTCCAATTTTAGTCCCAATTTTCGCATAAATGCCCCAATATGGGGGTGGAAAAAAACGTGCACATATTAACATTATATGTCCATCGAAAGCGCCGATTTTTCTGCTGAAGATAGCATCTGTTCGAAGTTTCTAAGTTGTATAAAAAATGAGTAATGGGCTTTTTTGTTCCCTGTTCGAAGGCTTTCATCAACCCAAGTCATTATTTAGTGTGTCATCTCAACTCCCAAGAACTGTTGTATTCGGAGCTCCAGCGCTCGAATACGCTACCTTGCGGTGATTTACAAAACTGCAAATGAAACTAAAACATTGCCACGTTGCGTTCCATGTGTGTCTGTTGACGTAAACACAGGCAGTTTGTTCTGAGTATTTATTAACGCAATCGATGTGTCTTAGTTTGCTTTCAGCTACAGAAATTCATTCGTCCCTTAGCAGTATTCTCGAGCTCCTCAAAATAATGTTAGTTTTCATTATTTCCTTAATAATTGGTGAAAGCGAAAATTCTGGATTAACAAACTTGGATAACGTTATACGAGGTAAAAAATTTTATTGTTTTGTATGAATTTGTAAGAATATGGGAGTTTTTTTAATCTTAAATTAATTAAACTTACCATATTTTACAGCAGCATTTAGTTGGAATGGACAGTATGCAAAATATTTTCTTGAATATATTGTCGTAGAACAAAATGAATAACCGAGAAAGAATTTACTTTATTCCTTTTATTCTCAGCTGAAAGGTTTCGCCAAATTTGTTTATGGTTCTAGTTTTAGTATAGTGCGAGCAAAGTAGCCTTGGCGAGATTTCGCGTTTTTAGTTAAACCATTTTTAATTTTTATCATGAGTGGAATAAAATGGTAGTAAGATTACAGAATTCGATAAGTGAAAAGAAATAATGGTCAATCAACTGAAAAGAAAACTACCACCATATATCCGTGAGAATTTTGTTGATGATTTGCATAACATGACACAATTAAATCGTAACTCAGAAATTAGAAAAATCGAAACAGAAAATTTTTAAATTAACCGATTCGGGAATTCGAGAGAAATAACTCAGCTACAAATGGAAAACAATAAGCGCTAGCCAAGCAAGGCAAAAAAGTATCATCTTCTTTCGATAACAATTTGTAATGTCATATTGAATTTTCTAGCATTAATTGTTATTCTTGTCAGGCTACAATTATTATTTAGTTTTATCAAGAATTGATAAATATCGAATTCAACATCGTGGAAATAGCTGCTTAGAACTACGAACTACGTAGTTTGCATTGATCTTTGACGTTTAGTAATGCTTCTTGAATTCTCATTTCTTTCTACGTGGGCCAGAATATCCACAAGACTTTGAAAATTAATTTAAAAAGAATAAAGCGAAAAAATCATACGTACGAACAAAAATCACAACACTTTTAGCATTTTCTTCGTTACCATGTGCGTTTGTTTTAGTTTTTAAGTCCGCCATTAGACAGTGACTTCAGTGCCCCCTATAGTTCGTTGGAGTTGCGAATTGTTGAATATTTTTGCGTTTCGTCTGACTTTTTGAGGCTTTTCTCAAGCCAAATCTTAAAGTAAAGTTTTTCCACAAGATTGGCTAAAAATAAATGGATTTGGCTGATCATTTTACTTTTAAACGGAACTTATGTAATTAATGGTTTATTATTATTATGTATGCTGATTGGACACTTGCTCACTATATCCAACCAACCAGCAGAAATATCGCCAGAAGTTTTTCAGAAAGATTTCAGTAGCTGATGCATTTAGCAGTTTTTTCTACTGCCGCTGTTTTTGAGCCCAAAGACTACGTAATAATGTTTCTCAGCTTTCACCATATAAACAAAATATCGCCAATCAAAGATACTTAAAAAAAAAAAAAATACTGTGTAAATAATTCAACAACTAAATTAGGCGAATCCATAAACCGCACAAAAACTTCCATTAATTTTTCTTTTTGCACGATTTCAAACAATCGCCAAATTTTACTACTTATTTTGGAAACATTTCGGATAAAACCGTTTAGCGCCATTTTTTTTTTTTTTTTTTTGACCAAAAGTATCTCAGCATCTGGCAACAATATTTCTTTTATAAAAATTAGTAAGGAGGGGGAGTATTATCGAAAGTGTCCCAAAATGATTTTCGCAAATTTGGTAAGATTTTAAACCGCACCAAATGCCCACAAAAATTGAAATTTCCCAAAATAACTTAAGCAAATGTAAGGGGAACACGGGCGGCTCTATTTTTAAAAACAGATCGTACATCAATAGCCATACAGAGAAGGTTTTAGATTAAAAAAAAGTACTATCAGATAAATCTTTTTAAACATGTAAAGTTTAATTTTATATTTCGGAAATTCTTCCAATTTGTATATGCTTAAATGTCGTGCTTTCGTTTCTAAATGAATACTATTTTGTTTTTTATACTTATTGCTATTTTAGTTTTATGAGTAAGGAAGAAGCTCGATTTTTAATCACGTCAAAAAGGTTTGTTTTAAATTCTTTCGCTTAAAACAGAAAACAAGGGCAAGTAACGATTGTTTCTCATAACTATTACTGACCCAGGCAACGCCGGGTATTTTTGCTAGTTACTTTTAAAAATTGAAATATTATTTTTCGGTGGGGGGGGGGGGACCTAACATTGACAAAAGCTAGATATATTGGTTGACTGAATCATAATAAGTGAATTCAAAGCGCAAGTTTTTCTCTTTTTTTTTTTTTTTTTCATTTTTGGTGAAGGAAATTTAGACTACTTTAATTTGCGTGAAAGAAATAGCTGCATGTGACTTTTTTGAAGAATGTTAGGAATTTAAGTTTAACTTTTATGTATTCAGTTTTTAAGGTTTTTTTAATTATTTATTTTTTTTAATTTATTTTTAAAAATTAATTATAATTATTATCATTATTATTTATTTCCAATTTTTTAATGATGTATTTTTTATTGCCTTAGGTCAGAGTTATCCGTTGAAAGCAGTAAAGTATAAGTATTTGACATATACTATAAATTTCGTAATTTTCACACCCATATTAAACTAGCGCGACAAATATATCAAGCTACAAATTTGACACTAATTTCTAATTTTCACATTTTTTTGAAATCATTCTGAACAAAAATTAATCTATGATCTTAACTTATTAAATAAATGCATTAAAATTTTAAATTTTAATAGAAAATAACTCAGTCCAATATGGGTTAGCTTATCCTTCGTTGCTGGTCTTGCAATTATTAAGAAGAGATACATTAGAGGGAGTGAAGACTTTCATTCGTGAAGCGAACACCCCAAGTCACGTGACAGAATAAAGTAAAGCATTGGAAAAATCGGATTTTGTTTGCTAGTTTCACACAAAACGTTTCAAACATTCGTCGTTGTAGAGTCACGTGACTTGGTATCTTTACCTCAGGTTTTGCTAAGTCAAAGATTGAACCTGGCTCCCTCCATTTACTAATTCCTGCTCTAAGCTTGTAATGCGCTCTTTTACAAAATACGAACTGTAGTTCTAGTTTTTTTAGAGCTTTAAAATGGTGAGCTACTCGTGTATTGAGTTTCTCCACCACACGAGCTTACGTAGAAAAAACACGCTATTTTATTAAAAATCAAATAATCAACCTATAAGTAACATTTGTTTCACTTTTTAATGTTTTTCAGTTTGTTGAAAAAACCAAGAGTGACACTTTCTTCCCAAAAATGTTGGCCACTTCTGGTCTTAGTCTTTCCTAGAACTAGATTTTCATTGTAAAATTTCGCTGAAATGGGAATAAACTGTATTTGTAACTGTGAAACTGAAACATGATCTTTCTAAATTTTGCCTTGTAACCAAATGAGAAATTGTGAGTAATATTCTATTCTTTGGAAACTTTCAGCAGAATATAAAAATAAGTATAAATAAATAATCAAAATTGCCTCAAAAGCAATGTTTTATTGCTAGAAAAAGTTCATAAACATTTGCCAACTTTTCTGCCTGCAAAATTTAATCTTACAGAATGCATTATGTGAATTCCTGTAGTTTAAGCAGGAACTTTTCCATAAACTTTCCGTGAAATAGTCCGAAAAGAAATTAATCTTCTAGGACGAAAGGCGCATTACATATTTTGCGATGCTTTTGGTGTATGTTCGGAGAGTTTTGATTAAATAAATTTTTGAAGATTTATCGACTTTCATGTAAGGAAAAGTGAATTAACTATGCAAGGACGGACAATATGTTGTACGTAAAATATTTTATCTACGATTTGAATCTATTCAATGTTCTTTTGCGTATAAAAATTGATGCAGAAATCACAGAACTTCTTAGTACGTCTGTTAAATAATATATACTTTTTAGTAACTAAAAAAAAGTCCGTATGCGGTTACTCGCAATAGAAGTTGGTTTTTTTAATTGTGTAATTGCTTTTATAATACTAGGTTTTTTTTTTCCTCTTTTTAATGAATCCTTGAACTTTCCTGCATATGGGTCATTCTCCAGAAAACATAACTTTTCAACGCAAATATTTTTCAATATCAAAACTTTTTGTTTTTCTTTTCTTTTCGTTCTTATATGAAAGTGTTAGCTACTAGAAGTAACCGTGAAAAATGGCCCAGCTAAGTTGCAATTATTTTCCTCATAAATAAAAAAAAAATTAAAAAAAGCCTTGTTCATAGAAATAAAAAAGGAAAAAGCTTTTAATATTTAAGGATCGACGCCAATTTAATTTCGAAGTAGTAATTTTGTTAATTGTGCAAACAATCAGCTATTTTAACGAATAGTGAGAATATAATATTAAGCTCTCTTAATTAAAGTACGGCTTAATTAGTAGTTTCAAATGTATGTAAAAAAATATTAGTTAGTAAATCTGAGGATATACTGGCAATTTATAATTTTGGTAGACATCCTATTATTGATATGTTTCTCCTTCATCATTTATTTTCACCTCCGAAATAATGACATTGATAAGGTCTGTCACGGAGGTGAGGAATTTTCCATTAATATAGGCCTAAAAGATACATTTTTCAAGGGAAATTTTTTTTCTTCGTTGCTACAATCTGCACATGTTAAGCATATGAAAACATGTTCACTTTTTTTTTTATATTAATTTACTTCCCTGAAATTTAAGTTCACAAAGGTGAGAAGTCAGAATAACCATACTACGTTTTTGAAGCAAAATCCATCTTTTTTTCGACAAACATCTCACAACTTCAACTATGGCTGAAAATAAACAAGGGATCTGTCTTGTATCATGGAAAATACAATTTGATGTCATTACTGCCACGTGTTAATGAGGAATGGCATTTTGTGTTCAGGTAACGGGGTTGAGGATTTATTGTGTGACATGACTCCTTGTCTTACTAAAACAAACTAAAACACAATATTAGAAAACTAAATATACTTAAACAATTAGTATTTGAGACACTTGTGAAAGGAATAATCAATAAATAAGTATATACTTTTAATTAAACAAGTTATTAAGCAACATAAACAGTCACACAAGGTGTGTGACTTGCCACGGAGGTGAGAATTCACATGTTGTGACCCAAAAATATACTAAAATAAAAATTATTATTAAAAAATTGTTGGCAGGTTTAAATAGATATATTTTTGATGAAAATAAAAATCATTGTTAAATAATTGTTCCTTAAAGTTTTTACTGTAAAAGGCGTGTGACAGAAAAGTTACACTTTTTGAAGAATGACATATATACAAAGTCGAATGAAAGCAGAAAGTGTTGTTTTGAAACTTTGAGATAGCTGATTTTTTATGTTGCCTTTGGAAATCTAAAATTAAAATAGTAGTAACTAAATGGAACATGCAAAAAGAATAAAAATAAAATAAAAAATATAAGGCATGAGTAGAAAATTATAAATGCATTAATAATGTTGTAATATTCCGGGCTGTTGTGCCGTGGTCTGAGTGTTGGTTCTTCAAACGTTTCGGTCGCAGATTCGGCCGAAACGTTTGGAGTAACAACACTCAGACTACGGCACAACAGCCCGGAATCTTACAACATTATTGACACCCGGCCGTGAAAGCCTTCATTCTATAAATATATTGATCAAAACTAATGCCGGAAAAACATATTTATAGAAATTCATCGAGCAGTATTGACAATGTTTAAAATGGCTCTATGGGCAGGACGTCCGGATTTCGCTTGGACAGTCCGGGGGTCATGTCTTCCCCGTTCATAGTTGAAGTATGTCAGGATTTAAAGATGATACCTATCATTTTTTTTTAAATTAAGCTGCGATATTTTTTCTATGTGCGCTCCAAGTGTCAGATAAATGACGCCACTACCAGATGTCGATAAAACTTAAATTGTAACCTCACTGAGAATATTTATAAATTTTTTCTTGTATTTAAACAAATTAGATGTAATACGTGATATAATGATTGCATTTTTAATATAGTTTCAATTTTCAGTTCTTAATCTCTTAGTTAAAACTTTTTAAATGAATCATGTGGATGAGTTTTGCTAACCCGCTTCAAACATCGTGACAAAATTAAAAAATCGGAACCTCACCTCCGTCTTGGTGTCAGAGATAGTACTAGAAGCTCTAGTAGGTGCTGCTGTATGCCATGATTTAGAAAAGAAATTCAATGTAAGCCTACCTAGGGCATTATCTTTAAACGCGTTTTACACAAAACTTGAAAATGTCCATTTACATCCCTTTTCTTCTCAATGCCTCAATTATGTGTACGATAATGTGTCACCCCTTGTGCGTTTGATTCTGCTTCTTCATACGATGCATGTATTGTATACATTACAGTTAAAAAAGGATCTTTAAATTTATACAAACTGAAACTTAGCTCTCCAGATTTGTAGAGAGATATTTCAGTTACATTAGTTTCTCTCTAGTGCCCATCCGCCGTTTCCAAACCAATTTGAACTGAAACCAGCCGGAACAAAGTGCAGGTTCCCTGGTGAGCGTTGTTAATTGCTACTGCTTAAAGATATCTTAACGCAGTTTGTTGACTGCTGTCGCTGGTTGTAGTTCATTGGAAATCACGTGCTGTATCATATCGTTTCGTAAACAATATTTTTCTTTCACATCGTCTGATAGAAGTATATCTTTCGTGGAAAATTGAGTATTTATATCCCAAGCGTGATGGCTATATTTCGTTTAAAATAATACTTTAAAAAAGTGTAGAGTAAATAGTTTTGCTCGAGAACCCACGCCTGTGTATGCGATTTCTCAAGCAAAATATATTTTTTTCGTTACATTCTACGATAATTATTGTACTACTTTGGTACTAAAAACTTCAAATATTATTTTAGATTTATTATTTTTTTTAAAGGTCTGAATTTGGAAAATAATTTAATCTGACAACATCAAATATAGTTTTTTTTTTTCTTGCCAATTGAAAATTGTTCTCGCGGAAACATCAATAAGCTGCCGTGGGAGCGAGTGGTGTTTAACGTTACGTATTGCCAAGAGCCTTGGTACTAGAACTACAGAACAAATACTATAAAGGTAACAGCAACGTTTGCTGTATTTTTCCAATCATTGGAGCTGTAACCTTATCGAAAAGTGCTTCGGGCTGGGAAATTAAGGGTTTTTTTCCGTGAGTCATTTAGCCAGTGGGAAACGCTCGAAGAAATTTCTACGCTGTCAAACGGCAACACGTACATGAGAAAAAACTGATGGAGTCAATAAGAGATTGGGATTGAGGTCTCAGTGGCCGAGTGGTCTGAACCTTAGAGCAGGAATTAGTAAGTGGAGGGAGCAAGTTCAAGCATTGACTAAGCACAAGCTTGGGCAAGGCCCTCAAGTCACGTGACTCAACAACGACGAATGGTTGACACGTTTTGCGTGAAACTAGCGAAAGAAACCTGATTTCATCCAAAGCTTTTCTTTAAAATATATCACGTGTCTTGACTCCCTTCCTTCAGGAATGAAAATTTTCACTCTACATTTTATCTCTTCTCAATGCTTCAATAAATGCGCTGTAGTATTTAGAGCGCTGTCAAAAACAGCACCTTGTGAAATTGCAGCAAAACTTTCTGGCAGCCACGTTTTTGGCACTTTTCGCTGTAAAATACACGACATTTTTTTAGCACACCTCAATTCACGTTTCTTTTTCATTAGGGCCGTTTCCATGGACACTTTCGACCCCGGAAAAAACCTGCTTTTCACCGCATTCCGGTTATTTGCGGGGTTTATGTGGAATCTTTCTACTCCTGCTAGCTTCTGGAGCGAAAGCGATGTTTTTACCCAGAATGCATTACGCGAAACAAGTTCGTCTACTAGCCGCTAAAGATACTGGGTAAAAACCGCTTTCTCTGGTACAATGGGAGAGCCTCTTTTTACATGGAAACGGGGAATTTTTCAATCGTTTTTTTTTTGTGAAGCTAGAGCGGGGATTTACCAGGTCGAAAAGTGCGTTATGAACGCGGCTATTGGTTCTCACGGTCGATGCTAGCGGATTAAAGTGAGATCATGTTCAAACTTTGCGCTGTTTTAACATTGCGTGTATTTCTCGCGCCAATTTTGAATCCTAGAGTAAAATTTACAAACGTCTCTAGAGTGGAATCATCATTTTTTTTTTTCGAAATTGCTTTATATGTTGATTTTTTCCAAAAAAATAAGTAAACAAAAATCAAGTAATTTAACGTAAGCAAATGGATAAAACACATTTCATGCATACATCTTCATACATATAATAGCTAAAATCACTGATCGAGTAACGCTCTGACGTCACCAATAATGAAACTCGCGCCATAGCATACGTGAGGGCATTCTTTGGTTGGTGTAAAAATTTGGTAATTTTATTTACAAGGTAGTGGTTTTACGACTTTTCTTCAAATTCAATAGATGAAAAATCGCAGAGTAAAATTTGTCATCGATTCATATAAAATGTTTCTTATCGTGATCAGTAGTTCCTGAAAAAGGTAGAATTGCGGTAGCCGGTCTCTACGATAAGTACTTTTTATGGCTTCTTTATCTTGGGGAAGCGATGGAGAATTCTTTCCGTATTTTGGCAGCTCTAGAGCAATGTTGATTTGCTATTTGCTTCGTGAATCATTCTCTTTAGAGCTAACTAAGAAACGTTCTAATTAGTTTTTGTTCTATAGGTTGCGTTCGTTGAGCGACCGGTTGCTTACTAGTAGGTTGATCACATGACAAATAATGATGTCAGCTCCAATGTTCAATGCTTTAGCATGCGCTTACGTCATTAGCTGTCATGTGATCAACCGATCGGTAGCTACCGGTCGAGCTCGACGAACGCAAGCATGGAATTGTATTTTTAATTTTCTTAAAGTTTTTTTTTTTTTTAAATTGGCAACAAAGTTTCGCTTTTTCAATTTTTAGAACTTCGATACATTTTGTAAAATTTTGCATCGCGGTATGTTTTAAACTTTTTCGTGGTTTACTTTGTCAGATTTTTCATTATTGTTTTATTTTAGTTTCAGTTCTGTTATTTAAATATTATTAGTTTCACCTATTTTAAATTATACATTTAAAAACCAATTCAAATAGTTTGGATTCTTCTCGTTAGTAAGTACTCTTCATTTCATGAACCTTTATTCTATCTTTAATTTAAGATTTAATGATTATCTTAATAACTGCTTTAAAAAGTTTAATTGAAAATTTGCAGTTACGATTAAGTTTTCTGAGTAGAGCTTTTAATATGATTTATTTTATTTAACAGATTATTTTAAGCGTTAGTTGGACTTTCACTGTACTTAATGGTGTTTTTAATATTTACTTGACTTATTGATTCAAACCTTAAATGTAATTTTAAATCCACCTTTCAATATTGTTTAATTTAGTTGGAAGTTTATATTTCATTTTAATGTAGCATTTAATGATTCTAATGGTCTGCTTTATGTATTTGGGGAACATATTTATATTTTAAGGAAACTTTTAATGCAGACGCATTTACTTGGAACATTATTTTACATATTAACACAACTTTTAAGTTACATGAAATAGTTTTTTTTTTTTTTCACTTTTTGGGGAGAATTATTTCAAACTTTAATTTACAAACACACTTTCACACTTTCAAGTAATTGTGAAAAAAAAAAACAATCAATGTTTTTTTTCACATTACTTGATTAATGATTTTAAGTTCTAATGCATTTTTAGCGGAACTTTTGTTATTGTTAATTTCAGTTAGAACTTTAATCACTTTTAAAATATTGAATGATTTTTTCAATTTACTTATCGGATTCTTTAGCATTTTGATGGAACATTTAATTTACCTTTGAATGATATTTATTTTTAAAAATTATGTTATATTTCAGTGTAATCTATAATGTTACTTAATAGTCTGCTTTCTGCAATTGACTGATCTTTTTGAATTTCAATGTACGCTTAAATAGAACGTTTTATACTGCTACCTCTTCTTAATTTCTCGAGGGATTGTTTTTAACTTAATGATTATTATGTCCTATATTATTTCATTGGTGGATTTTTACATTTTAGTACTATGTTAATATCTTGGGGATGGGGAAAAAATCTCTTGCTTACCTGTTCAGTATACTTATTTTTGAAGTTAGAGAAATAATAAAGGTTTTAAAAATTAGTCACAATAATATATTTTTAACCAATGTTGCCATCTTATGAATTATTTTAAAGAGAAAAAGGAAAATGGCTCTTTTTTTTTCTTTGAGCAATCACGAATTATTTATTGTTTTAATTTGACCGTTGAATGACGTCAAGCATTTTATTTTATTCTTTTATGCTTATAATGGAGGCGCCAATATGACTCGGAATCGCATTATTTATACACAACCTGCTCGACTTTACACAATCCTTTATACGCGAAAACAGTTTCCAGAACACAACACCCAGCACAAAATTTGAGGAAACTTGGTTCCGACGCCAAGACAAAGAGTTCTTTACAGCCGATATGGAAAAGCTGGTAACCCGTTAAAACAAGCAAACAAATGTTGATTTGGATTATGTTAAAAAATCGAAAAAACTTATTTTGTTGAAATAAAAGCTTTATATTTTTTTCTAGGTCAAATTGTCTCTTTAATTATTAAATGACCCTCATAACTTGAACCTGCACTGTAAGACATTAAACACTGCCATACTGCAGTAAAAATATTTAGAGGAGAATCCCCTAAACTTGCTTTGTCCACGTTTCCACAATTGTTGGATAAAATAAGTAAAACTAATTGCGAAAGAGTTTGAAAGGGATGTTAGTTTGCTTTGAAAGGGAACTAAACCAGTAAAACATTTAGAATTATTTTACGATCTCCTTTGCAATATCTATTATAAAGAGAAGTCCATACACATGCTTTTAATTTTAACTTAGGTCACCGAAGTTATCTTTATTTAAGCTAATAAAAGTGGCTTAAATTTAATGGTATTTGAAGAAATTATCCCTCCAATGCGTTAATTTTAAGACTGTTAAGCTCAATTTCACTGGTGGTATCCGACTGTTACGTTCGCAATATATTGATTTAGTGGCAAGCTACTGGAAAAAAATTACTGGAAACTTTTATTACTTACAATATTCATATTTTTTCGTGATTCGTTTAAAATAAACTATTAAAACATCTTTCTCGTGTTTTTTGACCGCCGTTTTTAGCCCTACTTTCCGCTGAATTTAATGATATTATTCCCATTTATTTCTTTAAGTTTTAGAGCACATGTTTAGTTTTCTGTGCTTCTGTTTCATTCCTTTCGGTTTAGATCTTAAATCGGTTTTTTCCTTGGCAGTTAAAAGTATAGTTATTTAATGTTTGATTCAATTTCTTATATTTTTTAAAGAAAAATTCCTTTTTGCTTAGTTTTAAGATCAGATAATACTGATTTACTTTTTCAAAAATAGTTTTTCTGTTTTGATTTTATTTTTTTAGTGCAATTTCTGGCTGATTTAGTAAAAAATGGAATAGTCGATAAGAGATTGATTAATTGAAGGTTTTCAATTCCGTAAATTTAAAATCCGACCTTTTCAACAAAAATATTTTTTTTTTGTATGATTATTAAAAAAAAGTTCAGTAGAAAGTGTCATATTTTGTTTGTTCGGTAACGATTGAAAAAAGGAAATATTTCATGTAATGGCTTATCGGTGCCTTTATGGAATGATGCGAAATAGTGTTTACTGTAGTTGTTTATTTTTGACATTACTATATTGTTATTCCTATTCAGCTTCAAAATTCCATATTGGAAAACGTTTTCTTGTAATTCAGTTCTATAATTGCTTGTCCTGTGATTGTACTCTTCACTATTGAGAAAAAAGTGATTAATTATAAAAACTTCTGATTAAAAAGTAATAATTTTATTCCTGAAACATCACACCAAACTTTTTCAAATAACGAATATGATATCGGATTTAAAACAACCACTAGTATCATTTTCACATAAAAGATACATTCTTTCTTCCTGAAAGCAATTTTGATGTGTGAAATAATTTGCATACTAAACCAATTTTGAGAGAAATTGGATTGATGTGAGAAAATCGATAAAGGGTATGCAAGTAAGAAGACTCGTTTACCTTTTAACACATTTATTGCTTTATCTTTTACTCACAATCATTTTATTATTAAAGAGCATTTTTGTAATTG
Source organism: Uloborus diversus (assembly GCF_026930045.1). Lineage (NCBI taxonomy): Eukaryota > Metazoa > Arthropoda > Arachnida > Araneae > Uloboridae > Uloborus > Uloborus diversus. Next base: position 112,608,309 of record NC_072736.1, read on the forward strand.
TCATGTATTCTGAAAAAATAAAATAAAATTAATAAATAAATATTTTTTCCCCCTTAAATATATTTTCTTTTTTCACAGCACCGATGTGTTGCAGTGTTCCTATTTAAAATGAGCTCCATTGTTTTTTTTTTTTTTTTTTTTTTGGAACATCAAACTTTTAAACCTTTTTTTAATAATTAGTTATTTATTTTTCAAAAAAAAAAAAAAAAAAATTTAATTTTACTTATTTTTTCATTCACTGTTTGTTCGGTTTTTTCCGGCACAAGAATTGAAAAAGGAGAAATAAAGCGACCTAGACGGGTCTTTACAAATAAATAAAAGTTTCGATTTTTTAATGGGATGATTTTTCACCGGTTCCTCCTGACAATCTAATTTCCTATCCCTCACGCACTCCAAGTGTGCCGTGGACAAACATGAGGGGAGCAGCCTCTGTGCACTGAAGGAGGTTTTAATCTCAGATTGCTCTTCCGACTGTTGACGTCACCCACGTCGTAGCGAGGGATCCCAACCCACAGTGCTTCAGGCCTGAATGGTGAACCTCTGCAGTCGCTTTCGGAGAACACTTTTTGCAGAGCCGTGCCGTTTTTCCGGATTTTTGCAGCCGATTCTTCCGAGTGCTTCGTTGTTCCGATCGTCCCCCTTGCCACCCTTTGCCCGATTTCTCGAATCGGGCTGTTCCATCGTCCGCCGCCACCCAGGATCCGCAGTTCGTCCCCGATCGTTCCGAGGCCTGGCAGTTCACTGGCGTTCTAAGGGAAAGGTTGCAATCGTCTGTTAGGAAATGGAACGCACTGTTCTCTGGAAGGTCTAGGCCCGATTCGAATGTGGGACTGTGAAAATAGGGTGTTTTTTGTTTTTTATCAGTCTATTTAAGTTACAACGATCGATTGAGGGAATTATTTGGAACAAAAAAAGCAAGAGCAGTTCGAGTTCTTCTTCCTCTGCATCGTTTTCTTTTCTGTTGTTCGACTTTTCTTTCCACCTTCCTTCCAAGTTGAGTTTTTTACTCTCAATTCGTAGTTCGCAAGGTTGCGTTTTCAGGCCCCCAGTGAATCTCGAGTCGTTTGTGCAAATCAGTGGAAGCTTTCTGTTTGTCCTGAGACACCTGTTCTAGTGCCAGACACCATGAAACACCTCCACACAAAGGTAAAATCTCCTCTTTTGCTTTTGTATTCTTACACTTTCTACTATTGAACTGATTTTGCATCCCACATTTTCTAAAATTTACCTCTTCCATTTAGCCAGAAAAAATGTATTCGAACTCATTACCTATTTATTTACATTTTTATTTGAAATGTAGCCTTAAACCAAGGACTAAAATATAACGAAATTATAAGCATTTTAAAAAATAAAATTATTGTTGTAAAGTTTGGCTTAAATATTTCTGAATTACTTGTTGAAGAATAATCTTATTTACTTGAAGCATAAAGCAAAATTTTAAAATTAAGCTCTTGATTTCCGTCGCATATGCTGTGTAAATTAATGATGACTGATTATTTCGTGAAAGTGAATAATATACACTCATTCATATCCTTTTAATTAAAAAACAATGAACCTGAAATAAATATTAATAAGGGCCATTTATTTAAGAGTATAATATCAGGGACAAGTTGGTTTTTTACTTCCCAGAATTCTAACTTGGGGTGGAGGAGTTTTGGATTTATTTAGTAGAGAACTATGGAAGATTTTGCTATTTATATGAAACATTTTATATGATCAAATGATTGCGTGTGTGTTAATTAGCGTAAGAATAAGCGTATTGCATACCTATAATTTTTGAAATGCTTGTTCATCTTTTAATAGACACGAGATTTTTAAATTTTATAAATTTAACAGAGCAAATCAATTGAATTATTTGTTTATGTAACCTCTCTATGTCACATGAATTACGTAGTGTTTTCGTGCATAAAAATGATAACTAACTTTGCATTTCTTTCTGAGATATTTTTCTCGCAAATTGTTTACTTTTCTTAAGAAACAAGTCCCCAACAGAAGTATCCCCTTAAAAAATTGTCCTCAAAGACATTTATTTCAAAATTCTTCTACTTTCCTTACGAAACAAGCACCCACTTAATAACCCCTTAGGTAGTTGTTCCCAAAGATATTTTACTTTGAAATTACTTTCTTCTAAGAGAAAAACTGAAAATTTGTGTGCTTATGATATTTTCATACATTATGATATTTTCATACTTTATACATTAATATGATTCACAGGTGTTACAAAGAAGCAAAAAAAAGAAATTTTTAGTTTGCTTAAAAGTGTAATTAATTATCTTTGTCATGTAAGAAAGCAACTGAAGTAACTTTTCTCTGCGTGTGTGGTTTTCTTCTCTCTCTCTCTCTCTTTTTTCAAATTTATGTTTCTTATATGTCGTTTATTTTGTGTAAGAGATTATATTTCCGTGCTAAGTTTTCAAATATGCTTTTCTAACGGCTATCCTGCTAGACTGTAAGGTACTAGTTTTGTAAAGATAAAAAGATCTTCGTTTTTCCTTTTTCTTACACATATTTTTCTTTTGTTAAAAGGTCAAAAGCATAAATAAACTAATTAATTTATAAAATCAAAAGAAACATCTGAGAACCTTTTTTTAAATGGTAAGTTTCTGTCCCATGACAGAGTTCCTTAATTTTGAAAATGTCTGCTTAAAGAATATTAATATCTATTCAATAAAACTTACCAGACAAGTATCCAACAATGTTTTAAACAAGCTTTCTTTTTTTTTTCTTTTGGTTGTTTTAAATGATATAAACATCACAAACGTGAAAGAAAAGAATTGTCCCTAAATTAAAAGCTGACAGCAACTATATTTGTGTGCGTCTAATGAGTATCTGAAGTTATATATATATATATATATATATATATATATATATATATATATATATATATATATATATATATATATATATATATATATATATATATATATATATTTATTTATACATGGGCAGTTCTCAAAAGGTGGGAACAAAAAAGTTAACTTTGAGCAATTTCAAAAATTTTCGAATTTGACATCAATTTTGATTTTATTCTATAGTATGCATACCTAGAACACAATATATGAACATGAAAAGACAGCAGGTATTTGTAAAAATTGTTAATTAGCAAATTAAATCAGCAATCTGTAGGTAACAGATTTTGGACATTGCTTTCCTGTAGGTAACGGATTTTGGACATCATCATAACGTAAGTTTCATCATTTTTGACAATTGTTAATCTGATTTTTAACTTTTCCAATGAAAATTTTATTTATTACTTTTTAAATTTTGCAATTTAATAATAAAGAGGATATTAATGAAATACTTGAATGGCTATACATGCTGCTCCTTACATTTAATAAAGTTTTGGAATGATTTTGAAGAAATTGATGCAAAGTTAAAAAAAAAGCTTCAAATTAAAAATAATACAATTGTAAAAAGTGACATCAGTTTTAATAATGAATATTTTTTCTAATGTCATAAGAATTAAAATGATGTCTAAAAAAATTATTGAAGAAAGAAATTCGTATTTCTGTTTGGAGATCGTTAAATTATGTTTCCAAAAGAAAGAAGAGAAAAAGAATTCTAAAATAATAAAAGCGGGAAAAAAAAAAAAAAATTGCTAGCGCAGGTGATAAAGTCGCCAAAAGTGGTACAGCTGACGATAAACTACATTTGTCAGACTGGAATTCCCCTCTGGTAACCTTTAGCGTATCGTATACTGTGTTGTCGCCAGCGGAAGTTTGCTTGGCGATGTTAGCGCAAAATGGCTTTCGTTCGATCATAAAAAGCCATGTTACTACTGTAATTTATGCATTGTTCAATGTGTAACGTATTAATTATGCAAAATACCAATGGATTAAAAAAGATAACATTATAATTACCTTTTTTATTGAGGTTAGAAGACAGTGGATCATCAAAAATTATGAATAAACGGACAGAATTATCGGCATCAAGATCGTAACGCCATTTGGACATCTCACATGTATGTTTAAGAAAAATCATTTTTCTTCTAAGATACTGCATAAAAGCTTATGAAAACACTTTTAAACAATTAAAAATTGATTCTGAGGATCGATAAATACCTTTAAAACAAAAACATCATATACTTAGTTCTCAAATAATAGCATTTTAAAGATCGCAACTTTTGGACATACATCAAATTTCAAAGTTACGTTTTTTTTAAATCGTTTACAAAGTAAACAATCTATCTTTATTTTTGTTATCTGTGTAAAATATTAACAAAAAGTTATTCAGTGTAAGATTCATACCTTTAATTTTTTTTTGAAACGTATGGAAATAATTAAAAAAAATTTTTTTTTAATGGTACATTTGCTCAGTTAACGTTTTGGTATGTCCAAAATTGTGCCTTTTAGCAAAGAAAATATTTTTTAAGTGCATTTGAAGAGCATTTTTTCCATAATTTATGTCAATTCTTGTCTCTATACAGTATTATAGTTTAACTCAAAAATTTTTGAGTTAGTTAAAATGAAAGTTATTTGGTGTTGAAGCTTCAAAGTTGAGGTCTGTGTTTGTTCCCACCTTTTGAGAACTGCCCACATATGTATATCTGCATTTATTTATTTCATATGAAGCTGACTACATAAATATTGAATATACTCGAGTTTCTGCTTTTAGAAAAGATCGTCTTACTGGTTATTTTTGATGTAATTTCATAATGTGATTGTGTAATACACTTTGTTTTAAGCTCTTCGGCATCAAATGCAAACAGAAAAAAAAAGAGCACTTTAAAATTTCTAATTAGCTACACGTTTTTTTCGGAATATTAAGGTTGTATTAAAAAAAAAGTAAGGTAAAAGAAATTGAAATTAAGTCTGTGGCGGGCCTACGTCCAGACAGCAAAGTAGCACCTACAGCTTTGAAATTTTGTACAAAATTGCTTCGAGCCTCGGAGATTTTCACCTGGGACTTTGTTTTAAAATTGGAATTAGTTTTTTTAGTTCCCCTCAACATTTTATGTCGTTAGTTACAGATTTTGTTTTTGCATCAAAAAAAAAAAATCCATTTTTCTAAATTAATTATAAAAGCAGATATAAGGGCTTCTATTTTAGCGAAAAGACCTAGACTGAACTCAATTCAAGCCCGAAGAGAGAGAGCAAAATATATTAAAAGAGATCACAAATTTGAAATTTGGTTAAGTTGGTTTGGACTCTGGGGGAAGGGTGTTTTTTGAGGCGTTTCTCTTATTTTTATTAAGTTATTTTTGGCTTCGGGTTTCAGAGGGGTTTTAACATTTTTTTATGTTTAATGAGTGTTTTGCTGAAACTCTATTTTCTACGGGAAGCGGAGCCTGATTTTTATTTTGTTCTACTCGTAACGTGTATTATAACTGATTCCTCTAAACGGGTACTTTAAATCTTCACAAACTAAATAAGTTTGCAAAGCAATCTTCGGAGGTTGAAGAGCGGCAGCGAGAAGGGGGCGAAATCCCCTAGTGTTGAAAGTTTTTGCTTTACAGAAAGGACCCCATTGGATCTTCAAAATAACTCTTCGATTTCAAGTTTTGAATTTAAACCTTACTTATGTTGGTTATACATTTTATTTCTTTTATTGATAAGCGCTTACTTTTTGAACACCAGGCAGTTTTCTGCTTTGAAATTTTTAGACTTTTTGATACATTTTTTACAAGGTGGCTACATTTTCGTCACTTAAAGATTTTCTGATGAACATTCGAAATGCCTCAGTAAGAACGTGGTGGACTACCGGGTAAATCAAGCAAAAACTTGGTATCAGTTTGTTAGCCAGTCTTTACTGACCAGTTTAAATGTAAAAGAAACCAGTACCATATGGTCTGCTAATTCTTTTGAACAGATCATCTAAGAGATATGAAAATTTCCACGGACAAGAGTAAGACAAACGTTTCTTGGAATAATTGCCTTTTTAAGTGGCCAGCACCCCTCACGTCTCCTGTTTAACATTTTTGAATGATGCCACTTGAAGACTATCTAAGAGCTGCTCTCTTCAGTCAAGAGTCACCGGAGCTGGTGGCCGACTTTTGATATGTTCTTAAGCTTCATGGTCACAAAAACAACAAACAACAATAAAACCTATAATGTTCATACTTATTCAGTTGGTATTTTAGTTTACCAGAAAAATAGGCGGACTGACAAACTGGTAGAACGAGCGCTATATTTAAAGTAAAGTAACCAACTACTAGCTCAAGATAAATACCCATAACTTAGTGCAATGGGATGATGGTTTGGGGACAAAAAAAAAAAGTGGAAGCATGCTATCTTTCACTATGAGCTAGACATCAGGTGATTAGTATCCAAGCCAGCTCAAACCATTAATTTTTGAAAGTTTTATATCATAATTTGATGTTTTTAGATGGATATTCTCAACTCACAAATACATTTGGCATGCATCCTGCTCAATCAGGACGAAAACTGCTGCTAAAAAAGGAGTTTTCTGTGAAAAATAACTGAATTTGCGTTCGTTTTTTAATTTTTATGATGGTGTTTTTGTTTTATTTTGCTCATTTATTTATTTATCTCTAGTTACTATTGTAGAATTTAAAAAAATGGATTGAGCTGAAATCGATACTGAAAACTTCCAAGCGTTGCCTCAGAACAGCGGTAGGACATCTTACTGTGATTACTAGGCTTAGATATCTTACTGTTGCTCTGAAGCAACGATATATTCTATTTCAATAAAGTTTTATAACATTGTGACAAGAACTATACTAGCACTAGCGAACTTACCCCAGTAAAAAGGTTCCAACATTAAATTGAAACTTCGACACTTTTTTCTACTTGATCATTATTTCACAGTTCAAGTGTTCATTTTGCTTTAGCTTTTAGCATTTCATTGCCGGTGGCCTAAGTTAGTTAATTAAACGCAAGCTCTGGTCTAGTTTTATGATACTCCCAGTAAAATAAACAAAAGTATTGCAAGAACACAATAAGGCAGTGAGAAGCAAAGGGATGTAAGTGCACTATTTAAAGTTTCGAGTAAATTGCGTTTGAAGATCAGATCCTAGTTAGGCTTTCACTGAAAAAAAAAATTATAAATCATGCCTTACAGTAGCACTTACTAAGGCTGCTAGTATTATTCCTTTTCCCAAAGCAGAGGAGAGGTCCTACCATTTGTACTGGTTATCTCTAAATGTTTAATTTTGTCACTTACATCACTTTGCTTCTCACTGCCTTATGTTACTTATCATCAAGCGAAGGAAAAAGGTCTAGACATCTTTCTGCAAGAAAGGTATCACTAGGGTCAAAATTCTTTTTACGAAACATAGTTGCGGTTTTCAAACTTTTTCAACTCTCTAAAACTTTAAGTTAAGTGAAACAACCACCACCCAGTTTTAGAAAATTTATCTTAAAAAAGAACTTAATGTATCAAAATAAGTTGAATAACTTTTTACTTAAATGAAATTAAAGCCTAATTCTCTAATTTCCATGAAAAATTTTGCTGCAATATTTAATGTATCAAGTAGTCTTGCACAAGGTAACCCTTGCAACATGCATAATAATAACTAGGTTGTGGTTTTCTTCTTTAAAAACCTATTTAAAAGAAATTCATTATATATATATATATATATATATATATATATATATATATATATATATATATATATATATATATATATATATATATATATATTACCGTGAATAGAAAATCAGTAATCAATCTAAGGGAAGCCTGGACAGGACTTTAAGTCATAACTACACTGTTCAACAGCCGCCAAGCGCAGCTCTTTGAGTCTGATAATTAACACAGCCGTGGAAAAAATACACAGCAATAACAGAAAATTGAAAAAATGAATCTCAAAAAATCCTAAAATACCCTAGAGCCTCTTGGGGGGGGGAAACATCTTATGTTATCTTAATCCTTAATCCGAGGGGAAGGAGAATCCCCTGATAAGTCCCCAGGTTTTTGGGGGGATTTTTTGAGCTTAATTTTTTAAATTTTTTTTTATTGCTGTGTTTTTTCCTGTTATATATATATATATATATATATATATATATATATATATATATATATATATATATATATATATATATATATATATATATATATATATATATATATAGATAGATAGATAGATAGATATGTGCAAAAGAAACTCTTGGATTCCTGGAATAAATGAATACAAGTTTCGATTAAGTACCAAAAACACGGAAGGAAATAGAAAAATATGTTTATGTCTAAGCCAAATGGATAACTTAATTTTTAATTAAATGTAGATATCCTTCTTACTCGAATGACGTCATAACCAGTCTATTTGCTTTACTTTAATGAATGACACGCAATACTTTATGATTAGCTTACACAAAGAATGTATTCAATCCTGATATTAATATTCAAAAGATTATATACATGAAGGGGAATTCTCCTGCTGATATTACGGTAAACTTGGCTTAATTGATTCACGTAATTGCTATAGGCGAGTTTCTCTGCAGCATTACAGTTAATGCTGGGAAGCAATATCTGAAATAGAAATCACCTAGCTGTTTAGTATCAGGATAGAACGCATGCGCATAATGGGACTTATTCTTAATGAAAAATGAAGCCGGCTCTTGATTAGCATAGTGACTTCCCAACGAAACAGTTTCACCTCCTTGCGAGCTATTAAGATTTAAGTAGGGTCTTTTGAAGATAATACTCTTGAAGAGGGTCAATATTTTTATCAGTTTATGATCATTAAAATGCAAATATTTTTGGTACAGTTAAAGGTAAACAAGTACGTTACTTTTCGGCTACAATGCTTATTATTGCAATACCGCAAGAGCATTAAGTTTTAGAATAATTTTAGTTTGAAATATTTATCACTAGAAAAGTTTCAATAACGATATGATTTTTAAGGTAGACGAACGCCTAATTTTCGAAAAAAGTTAATTTTGAGATTTTGAGAAATGTATCAATGTTCTTATTTCTAAATCTGCAAAAAAAAAAATGTTTTCAATCGATGAATTATTAAGAAATCTAGAAGAAATTTAATGAACTCAATTGCAATGCTTTTAGTTGAAATTAATATTTTCTTTCTTGATCACTCATAAGTACGTTTTCTAAGTTTTTATTCACGTCAAGAGCTCCAGCAAAAAAAAAAAAAAAAAACTAGATACAATTGAAGCTTTGCAAAGGTGATAACTAAATACAGTCGAATCTCGGTAACTCGAAGCTTATAACTTGAATTTTCCTTTATCTCAAAGTTTTTGCTGGATCTCAAACTTTTCAGACTGTTGTGGGAACTTCCCATAACTCGAACTACCTATAACTCGAATGTTTTAGCCAGTCTTTTGGAACTTTGAGTTATCAAGAGTTGACTGTATATTACTGTGGTATAAACCTCTTAAAAGCTTATGTAAATGTAATATGTGATTTTCAACTGATGATCAATAAAGTTTGGTTACCAAAACCACGTTTTTCGGGGAAATTTTATAAAAATTATCGACAAAACATGTTTTTAGTTAATTTATTTCGCACGTGGAGGATTCGTTTCTCGTTGTTTTAAGGTCTTTTTATTCCATGCGCATTCATTTAAGAACTAAAGTTTGCTTTTCCCTCTACTGAAATGCATTGTCATGAAGCGTTAAGCCTTCGACGTATTAATATTTTATCATTTATTCGTTGCTTTACTTAATTTATTTTATTTATTCTACTACTTTATTTATTTGTGTGTGTGGGTGTTCTTATGATAGAAAGTAGGCAAAAACGTGAAAAAAAGCTACCTGCCATATAAAATATGTCTAAAAATAAGAAATAAATCCGCTAATTTATTAAATAATTTCCAGAAAAAAATTCAAAATGGACCAGTGAGATGAATAGTGGGGGATTGTGCGTTAATGCCCCCATCCCCCAAGCTTGGAGGATTTTTTCTACACGAGAAATTAAATGATATAAATAACCTTTCTCTCAAATTCTAATTGCTCAAAAGAGAAGAAATAAATAATTGCATTACGTTTTAAATGATAAATATGAGTCATTTTGGTTTATTTGTACAATTAGGGGCTGCCGACAATATGTATCTAATTGACATATAAAAATGACTGTGTGGGGGGGGGGGGTATGTGTGTGTGTGCTTCTTATACAAATTCAGTTTGTGTCGGATCTACGGTAAATTTGACACTCTTTTGCTGCTGAATTCACATGGGGGGGGGTCCAGAAAATCAGTGAAATAGAATGTCTACGCCTATTAATAACGATGACTGAGTTTTTGGAATAAAAATTCAAAATCCAAAAAGGTATAAATTCAAATTTTTAGCCATTTTCTTGCTCTTTTCTACAAGTTGGCAGGAAATTTCATGCGATTTTTTTCTTTTTAAGCTTGATTAATGAACGTGAGTACCGTGACGCCACTTTTATTTTTGATTTAGATCGGGCAACGCAGCTAGTTTAGAAACACAAAAAATTTAACTAATAACGTGTGCATTGTTATTTGATTATTTAAAACATGTATTGTAAATGGGTCATTCTCACAGAAACGGTCATTTTCATCATGTCCCTGCAATAATTTACGAATAGTTTATGAATCGTACAGATTTTTAGAGGGTTCAAATACTTTTCCGGCTAGAGTTTAACAAGTTCATTAAAAGTAAAATCAGTATATTTTATTTTAAATGTCTTCAATGCAAGGCTAAGGTACCAAATGTCATTCCCTTCCTTGTTTCCACTGTTAGTAAAAAATAAGCAAACAAACAATGAGTTCACAATTTTGTGGTTTTTATTTCAAAATATTGACTAATTTAAATAAAAAAACATTTAAATTGAAATTGTCATTAAAAATCAATTCACGTAATTATTTTCAAGTTTGCCCCAGTGGTTGATGTCATTCCCTCACAAGAGTAAATTTCCTTCCCAAAATCGCAACAAAATAATTTCTTTTATAAAAAAGTGTGTTAATTCACAGATGAAAACCCAATTGCAACATATTTGCGTCTTTAACTGGTCGGAAGTTATTACTTGTAATCTATATGAAAGCATAAAATTAGAGAAAGATTTTTGCTTCCGTCATTCCCTCACATCTGTTTTAACAGAAAAATAAATATGATTGTACAATTTTCATGCAGTATTTTGAGTTCTTTGAGAATATCTGTATGTGAATAAACTCAAATACCAGTTAGGCATAACTACTAGAAAACAATTTAATGAATTCATTGTTCCCTCACTAGTGAAGGAATCACCTTTAAGTGAGCTTAAAATGCTGAAGGTATAATGCTGTTCAAAAAATATTTTTGTTTAACTTAACCAACACTTTTTTCATTAAGCCTTCACATATATTTATCTCTATAAAAGGTTTCATCTGATTCCACCCACTTCAATTAATTAATTCAATTAATAAACTCAAAATGACTGTTTTTATGGCAGTGACCCAAATACATATTCAGAAATTGCTTATAACTACCTTCTACGGAAAATACTTAAACCTTTTCATCTGAAAAATAAATAGCTCTTGATATGACAGTTTTCGATCAAAATTCGAAAACAGTGCGAGGATTAAATTTTAACATTTTTACTCAAAACAAAGTTAAGAGCAAAAATATGTTTATGATCAGTTAATAATTGAATGATTACACCCTCAAGGGAATTTGTAAAAATTAAAAATATTTTGTAAGCTGAGCAAAATTAATTACAAGTGATTTAATTTCCGATTCCCATCCTCATTGAAACATTAATCCTTGATTTTCTTCGTTTTTCAAATTTTTCTAACGGTGTTAATGTTGTCTTGCACGGGTAATTTTTTTTTTTTCAAAAGTTTCTTATATATTCTAAAATGAAGGATTATCTATAAAAAATCGCTTTCTTTACTTATTTGTTTAGTTATTTTTCGTATATTTAGTTAAAAATTTTGTATTTTTCGTTTGAGATTTAAATTCGCATTTATTTCCCTTTCTTGTATAAGAAGCGTGCTGACTTATTCTTCTTCAAATTTTTCCAACGGTTTTATTTTGTCTTGCACCTTTAAAAAGTTTTAAAGTTTCTTAAAGATTAAGAAATGTAATGTCTCTATAAAAATTTGCTTTATTTATGTATTTATTTTTCACCTATTCATTGGGGTTTTTTCAGGTGATTTAATTTCTTATTTACTTTCCTTATGAGAAGCGTACTTACGTATTAATTCTTTTCTAGAAAAAAATTTTAAGAGATGAAATTTCGTAAAGCATAACATGAAACAACTAGAAAGGTAACTTCGACAACGTGTTTCACAACTTTTTACAACATGTTTTAGTTTTATGTAAAAGGTAATGTGCTGTATTTGAATTTTATTTTAATCACTAACAAGATTGTTTTAAGTAATAATATAAAGCAGATGCCAAGCATACACTAATGTTACAGTAGCGATGTTAGTTGCAGCGAATGTAGGATCACTCAGTTCTGAATGAAATTGCTGTTAAAATGTTGAAAATCCTCCATGGAAATATTCTTCACCAACAATTAAAGAAAAAGTATCCCCCTTTTTCTTTTCATAAATCGTAGTTTTTTCATACAGCAGATGTATCATTAAGATGATTATTCTGAAGTAATTAAGGAAGTAAGAAGTTCAACAATGAGACTATTGTTGCTTTTTAGGATGTCGTCCTTTGAAGGAAAAATAAATACCCTGGAAAAGTTCATTACCGTTTCTGCCTGTTGGCATTTTGGTTAATTGCTTTAAAACAGAGTAAAATAGACTTGGCTTTTAATGTATAATAAGATAACAAAATATATATTGCACTGCCGTTGTTTAAAATTACTGCTTTAATTTTCATATTTGACGTTTTGAAATTGATAGATTATATCCTCTACTTGCAGTAAATGTTTGTTAATGTATTGAGTATTTTCTTTGTGAGTTTTCTTTTTAACGACTTCAAAATTGAGGAGGTTGTCAGTTCATACCGTGTGTATGGTGTGTATGTTTTTTTTTTGTAAGCCCACTGTGTCCGACTAAGTGAACCGATTTTGATGATTTTTTTTTCATGGTAAGGGGATGTTCAAGAGATGATCAAATTTAGGTTCCATTCTTTTGCTTGATTATATTTTTTCTTAAGAAAAAAAGAATATGGGTAAAATATTTCAGATAATTTCACTATTAAATGATTAAATATGAAACCCATTGTTAACAAATTGATTGCCTTGCAGCAGTAATTTAAATCAGTAAATTTTCCTTACGAATTGGGTTTAGACCGTTCCATCAAATTTTAATACTTTCCCGTTTCAACGAATAGTCAATAATATTGTAAACTGATGTAACGTAATAAATTGACGTATACTTATCAGTATGGCACCAGTTTTTTCTCTTCATTTGTTTGCGACGAACTTGGCAATGCAGTGAAACGTTGGCGACAAATTTGATGCTATAAGAACCTTGATAAATATCTCAAACATTATCAAACTGACGCTTGATTCGGCAAATCATTTCCAGAGACAAATTTGTTGAAAACTAGTAGAAATATCACCAAAGTGGTAGCAAAAATAGTCGGCAAGAAACTGAAAGATGTTTCGCTAAGTTGGTGCCAACGTATTATGTTACTCCTTTTAGCTTACATTGAAATAAACGACTCCTCGAAATAGGAAAAAGTAGTAATTCCTTAAAAATGAATTTATTTGCTATTATAATTTTCTTAACACCCATTTTTCTATGAACTCAGAATCTTATATAACAAACCGGAAGTAGATACTGAATTATTGGACAGCGGAAAAGGAGATAAAGTTGTGTAGAGGAACTAAATTAGAATAAATTAAAAAGCACGTGGAAAAGGTCCCACTGCCAATGAATGTTTTAATACCATTTTATGACGAGTTAAAAAAAGTTTTATAAAAGTAGCAACGTAACACTCTTGCTTTTATTTGATTTATGAAATTTAAAATGTTCCGAAAGATCTTATTAGTTTACCATACTGCAATTTCTGGCTGTTATACTATAAAAAGTTTTAAGCATCCTTGCATTAAGTTCGAAATTGCACTTCTTGTTATCAACTTTACTAGTGCTATGAAGTTATTAACAGGAAGAAAAAAAATCTATTCGAAGGTTAAATTTAATTATTCTCAGGGGAAAGGTGGCGAGTACTACAGAGCACCGTAGATGAAACTTTTCTACTTTTCGGTAATTTTTCAATGCTAAAATTTTCTAGCTTGGAAAAAATATCGTTCAGAAAAAAACAAAGTTGAGTTTTTTTCTGTTTTCGACCAAAAACGTCATTTCAACATATCCTACTTTGTTTTCTATTCACGAATGAATGTTTTATTTATTTAGTTGTTTTAATAAATTCTTGGATTTTCTCAATTAATTTTAGATGTTATTGAATTATTCCAAGTTGCTTTTTTAAGACAAGTACTAAATTTTAAACTAATATGCTTAATTTTTCTTTAAGAAAGTTATGATTTCGGAAGTTTGTTTTCTTGTTTTAATTTATTTTTAATGTCTGCTTAAATGCATAAAGAGTAATTGCACACTAAGTAACTGGACTAGTATCGGAAGATTCGATACACATAACTGGTCGGAATGGCGTGAAGAGCAATGTGCTTAGTGAGTCTGTTCTTGGGAGTAATATTTGTGTATTATAAAAAATATTTAACTAGCTTTGTTCATTAAAATTAAACTAGCTTTATTTATTTTGCCAATGGCAGCAGACGTAAAAAAAATGACAACTGTATTTTTTTTTTTTTTTTTGCATATGTCATAAGCAAATCTTCGTTTTGGTGTAATAAACTATTTGTGATATTTTTTTAACAAAAACAATGTTCCTAGTACATTTAAAGTTCAGTCAAAAACACTCCTGTTTGGGAAAATTGCAACACCATGAAGGAAGCATCATAGTTGAATGAAATTTAATACCAGTTGAGCGGTAATGGTACAAATAAATTATTACATTTTCAATCCAAACAAATAATAAAAAGAGATAGAAATTACTATTTTTCTGCCACCACGCGCCACAATATGAACTGATGCACGACTCGGCATAGAGTGAAACAAAGTTTGAATATCTGCCTGGGGAACAGTATTCCATATTGTTTGTATGCGCAACCAAATTTCGTCTGTCGAAGCAACAGGACGAGGATCACGAGTGAGACGCCGCCAAACCAAATCCCACACATGTTCAAGCGGTGACATATCCGGGAATATGCAGGCCAAGGAAGAAGCGGTACCTGCTGTGAATCAAGGTAGGATTTGACAGTCCTGGCGACATGTGGATGGGCATTATCCTGCTGGAATACGGCCCCTTGCAATCCTAGCAGGAAAGGAATAGCTTGGGGCTGTAAAACTTCGTTTACGTATCGGGTACTGTTCAAATTGCCCACAATTCATAGCAATTGTGATCGTCCATGATATGCTATGTCACCCCAGACCATAACTCCGGGTGTTCGTCCATTGTGGCGTTCGATAATGCACTCCAGAATGTGCCGTTCACCGGCACTGACACGAATTCGGCCATCATAATATACAAATTGAAGCGGGATTCATCAGAAAAGACGACCTGCTGCCAATCAGCACTCCAGCTCTCATGCACATTGCCCCATTGTAGCCTCAGGTGGCGATAGTTTTGCGTGAGAGGAATCCTGTTTAAAGGAATCCTTGCGCGCAGCTCACGCTGCAGCAGACCGTCTCCGAATTGATGAAGCACACTATGAAACACCTGTAGCTGTTGACCGCTGTGCTGCCAATTGTCTGGAAGAAGCTTTGCGGTCTGCCAGTGCTATACGCACCAGGTGTCTCTCGTCGCGAGCTGACGTCACATTTCGGGGTGCACTCCCGGATTTCCGAGCTGTCCGACCCTCGTCCGTCCACTGCTTCCAAACACACATGATTGTGCTGCTGTTACGCTGCACACAAGCGGCTGCTGCACGATAAGACAATCCAGCTTCAACGAAGGCCGACGATTCTGCCCCGTTCAAACTCCGAAATATGCTCAAATTTCGCTTTCTTTCGTCGAAGAGGCATAGTAAAGATTCAGTTAACGTTTACTCTAGCATACAGCCACCGATAATCGTACACGCCTCGCTACAGCCGTCTATTTATATTCGGTTCGATCCGCCTGTTAGAGGGCGCTGCTGAGCATACGCATGCGCTACCGATCTGCAATTCTAATCATTTGAATATCATGCCCTACTTTATATTTCCTGAAATTTTCAGCTCACTCGCGTAAGTCCTTCGTGGTGTTGCATTTTTCACAAACAGGAGTGTTCAGTGAAATTTAACACAATTTTAAAATAGCATATAATTTAACGTAATTTTTATGGAAATGTTACACAAATATTTGAGTATATAATATAAAGATAACTAGAGTTAAAGCTGCGCAACATAGAAAAAGAAGGTTTAAAGTCATCGGATTCTTAGATGTCTTATAAGTTTAGCCATGTAGAACTTTGCCCAATTAAGTACGAAAAATAATTTGAGTGCTCTTGTGTACTATACAGATTTTAAAACTAATTATATAATATAGATTTCCTTCTTCCATGTGTTTAAAAGCATTTCGAGTAATGAACTAACTCACTTTTTTTCTTAAGTCCTTATTCGAAAATAAATAGTTTATCTGATAGTATTCTTCAAAAAATTTCAATTTAATGCATTTTAATATTGTGCGAGTAAAATTAAAATGTTTTGACAGATATATATTGGCAGTGATTTAACAGAGACGCGGGAGAGTAAAGCGTACAAATGCTTAAAAGTTTTAAAATGATTTATGATTATAAATCTGTGTGAAAAGCAAACTTCTGTTTACATTGGGCAGATTCTCTTGAAACTTGTTTACTTGAATATGGAATCAGACGGTTGATTCGTGTCGACAACTGTGGCTAGACAGGGGATCATAACTAAAGTGGTTTGACAGCTAAGAGAACTGGGATTTTCAGGCTGATGTAAAATGTTAGGATGGGAAATATAAAATTCGAGGACTTTTCTGTTTTTCTTAAAATAATAAGGTTTCAAAAGTGAATTTGGTGATTTTGGTGAAAAAAATCGTCGGAGTTTTGAAGGGAGTTTTGTGGTTGGTTTTTCATCACAAAGTTTAAATTATTGAATTAACAGGGTTTTTCCACAACTTACTTCAGGTTTAAATTATAAATTTGTTTTAAATAGAATTATTTTCTTCGCTTTGTTGTTTACGAAATGCAGCAAGTAAGTTCTATTCAACAATAAAAACTCATAATGGTAAATAATGAATTACTTCGCATTTTTTAACGCTGAAAAAATGGTTTCTCATAACTCCTAAAAACGTTTTGAGGGCATTCCACAGAAAACGGACATTTTATTTCTTTATTTCTTTTGAAATTGTTTCTTTTAATTGAAATATCTGTGCCCCAGGTCCCGACTAGCGTGAATCCCACAACCACTACATTTCAGGAGAGCGGAAAAACCATCGCTTGGTACATAGAAAGGATTGGACTCGCGCTTTATGACACTGGTAAATTATTACAAAAGGTTTTTTTTTAGCTTTACATTCGTCTGACTCAATGTGAAATAGTTTTCTGCTTACAATGTACTAATAAATAGGGGATTGAAGTTTTTGGATTTACGTTATTCTGGTTCCAAGACATATGAGCACTTACAGATATATGAGCACTTACGTGCAGTACAGAAAGGTAGCTTTGTCGGGGAATGCCCCTGTTTTGTGTCAGAGGAGAAGGACTCACCTTACGTCTCTTTCGTTCTTTTTTTTTTTTTTTTATTATTATTAATCAATTATTTTCAAAAAATTTCCTGGTATTTTATGTTTTGCTTACATTATTAAATACGTTTCAATCTTTTATTTTTCTTCAAAGGAAAAAATAGTGATCTTACTTTCTTGAAAAACAGTAATTTAAAAAATAATAAGAACGAGCTAATGTGTGCATCACATGACTTCCTTTTACTCCAATTTAATGTAATTTCCCCCATTACTGGCAATTTTAATGGGATTCAATAGTTTACTCTCTAAATATCACCAACAGAGGCCAAATTGAAGCAGATTTTTAAAAAGATCTCCAAATTTGTCGCCAAATTGGTGACAAAACTTGACGACCAAAAGACCGCCAATATATCGCTAAGTGCCCGCCAAATAATAAAAACCACTTGAGTTTACATCGAAATTAACAATGATTTCCCCCCAAAAAGGGACAAAAGACCCCTTTAGTCAACACCCGAATCCAATCAAAAGGGGAGGTGCTCAACTAGACTCCACTGGGAGTCTACGTACCAAATTTCAGCTTTCTAGAACTTACCGTTCTTGAGTTATGCGACATACA
Source organism: Uloborus diversus (assembly GCF_026930045.1). Taxonomy (NCBI): domain Eukaryota; kingdom Metazoa; phylum Arthropoda; class Arachnida; order Araneae; family Uloboridae; genus Uloborus; species Uloborus diversus. The sequence goes on from NC_072736.1 coordinate 112,626,450, forward strand.
TACGCACATACGTACATACAGACGTCACGAGAAAATTCGTTGTAATGAACTCGGGAATCGTCATTATGGATATTTCGCGCGTCTATTCGTTCTTAGGCACTTATCCACATGTGGTCGAATCGGAAAAAAAAACTCAATATTCATTCGGGGGTGAGTAAAATGGAAATGAAGGTCGATTTTTGAGTAAAAAATTTTTCGCGAATACAGTACTTCCTTTTTTGTAAAAAGGAGTAAAAAGGAATAGTATAGCTTGAAGATGAAGTCATGAACGAGTTAACTTTGAATCAGTTACGTAGTATTAAAAATTTTTGAAAATCAGCGTACAAACGATGGGAGGAGCATGAGAGAGGGTTGCCGTGCAAGTAGAGTGTTGCGATGCCATGAATAATATCTTAAGTACAATTGCGAGTCTAATGAGGTAAATGTGTTACTAAAGTTGTTTACAACAACAGTCAATGCAATTAATATGGAAGCCATTTCGGAAAACATCGCTGTTCAAAAAGGTTAAAGGTGCAGTGTATTAAAACGGTGAAAACTGCAACTCATTTATTCGTATGTTTACTGTTGAATTGCCGTTTGTCAGAGAACATGTTAGCAGTGAAAAACAAAATAATATCGATTTCGAAAGCAGCTGTTGCTATGGCGACCCCTAATATGTGGAGAATTCTGAGATAAACAAACATAAATTTCCCCGACTGTTTTATTCTAATTAAATGTTTCTGGCGTTATTCTAAGCAGGGTGTAGGATTTTTTTTGGATAATCTTATTAGTTTTTAAGATTATTTTTGTTAATAACTTTTTAGTTTTTGAATAAATTGAATATTTTATCTTGTTTTCCCTTACTATTATGTCATCTTACTAACAATCTGTTATGTCATTCTAAATAAGAGCTGAAAAATATTCTGAAACCATATTTTTACTTTTATTTATTTATTTCTTTAGCTATCTTAAACAAATTTTTAAAATCTCCGATTTTGACCCTTTCTATCAATAAAACATTTCTTGTGCATTAAAAACAGACTTAATTTTATTTTATTTTATCTTATTTTTTGAGCACTCTTCAGGTTTAGTCACATCATTAATAATAAAGGAATTTTGCTCTGACATTTTTCTGTTTCCTTGTTTCTCTTTCTTTGTTTATTTTTCTTTTCTTTTTCTTTTTTTTTAATTTAAAATCCTGTGTTATTATGAATGGAGTTTGAAATTTGCATCTGGAAATGAATTTTCACTTTTAATCTTGTTCACATTAATGGACTGCATTTCTTAAAATATGATTAAAAGTTTCCACCTTTCCGTATTTAATTATTTCCTTCAGCTAAAAGTCTCATTTGTTTATTAAAGTCAAGAGTTATGCCCTTCAAAAATTTAAAAATGGATTATAAATTACTGAAATTTTATGTATATTTTTCCTATTCTTTCTTACCCTTTCTTCTTTCTGACTGTATAGAAAGCTTTCTAAGCAAACATTTAAAATTTGTTTGATCATAACTTCGGTTTTTGACTTACTTTTATCAACCACTTTTCATACCTAAATTCATTGATAATAATGCCACAAAGTCAATTCTTCTCCCAGCCGGTGTGGCGTGATCGGGTAGGCTTCGGACTACCACCTCGACGACCTCGGTTCGAAACCGACCGCGGGTCGGTGATTTGAAAAGAGAATTAATCGTATGTTCTTGTAGTTACCTTTATTTGTTTTATTTCCTGTTCTAGTAGTTTCTAGAATGTTTCAAAACATGTAAATTTAAAATATGCAAATCTTGCATTCTGGAATCTTCGATCACTGTATATAAGTGACTTGTTTCTCTGTCTGAGGTAGTTCTCAGCCGAGTGTAGCTGTGGTGCTCTGTTAATAAACTACGTCTCTTGCTTTACCTAGAGTGTTCACTTGGTCTCCTTACACTATCTACGTGACATTTCTGGTGGAAGCGCCGGGTAATCCTTCTGCATCCTGGAATCGACTGGACTCCGAAGGAGTAATCGCTTACGAGAAATTCCACCTGAGTACGGACTATTCACACCGCCTGGCCGAGTAAAGAAAACCAAGGACATGTCCACGGATACTAATGCGTCTGAGACCAAGCCAGTGCTAGCCACTCCACTTGTGCAGCAGATCAGAAATCCTTCCGTCTTTCGTGGAGAACCTGGGCAAGACCCAAACAAGTGGCTTAAGGAGTATGAAAGGGTTGCGCATCATAATAAATGGGATGACCTTTTCTGCCTGTCGAACGTTTACTTCTTCATGGACAGTACTGCTCGGCAATGGTTCGAGAATAATGAAGACAAACTGACTTCCTGGGAGCTGTTTAAGGCCGAATTAGGAAAAATCTTCGGCGACAGCAAACATGCAAAGCAAAAAGCTGAAGAAGAACTGAAGAAAAGAGCCCAAAGGCCTGGAGAAAGCACGACATCTTATATCCAAAGTGTTCTGGGACTTTGTCAAGAAATAAACCCAAACATGTCAGAAGACGACAAGGTTTCTCACTTAATGAAGGGGGTAGCAGAAGACATCTATCAGACACTGCTAACCAAAGAACTGAAAACCACCGGGGACTTTATTAAGTGGTGTCAGTACATCGAGGACATGAAACAAAAGCGGGTTGCTCGAGTGAAATTCGATCGCCTGCCGAACGTCGTCCCGATGGCTTCAATGGACGAAGAGACGGACTTAGCTGCACTTATTCGCCAGATAGTGCGAGAAGAGGTCCAACGCCTGCTCGCACCAAGTACAGAAGTTACTCCGCAGCTGCAATCAATCGAGGCAATAGTCAGAGGGGAGGTGCAGGACGCCCTTGCACCTATCTCAACTTCATGTGACCCGTGGACGGTGGTGCAGAAACCACCACAACGACCCCAACTGCCCATCAGAAGACGACCAATACCCGTGGCCGAGCTTCGACCCAGGAAGACTGACATGTGGAGAACTACCGACAACAGACCTGTTTGCTTCCACTGTGGTCGCCCCGGACACGTCGTTCGGTACTGCCGCGAGCGACGAGCTGTTTTCGATGCTTACCGGACCAGCCGAGGAAACGCCATGGACAGCCGAGCCGAGACGAGGGATCACGTCGACTATAGTCAAGCAGCCGCCAGAAAAATCTCGCCGAGCCCCACTAGAGGACGATCACCGACACGCCGCTACAGAACGCCGTCACCTTACCGCCGTCCCAGTGTCTCTCCTAGCCGCCGCCACGAGGAAAACTAAGACCTGCGACTTCCCTAGGAGGTGGGGTCGCCGCCGAAGAAAATCCTCCGACTGCTTCGAAGATGTCCGGAAATCATCTTGAGGTTATGGTCGATAATCATCCAGTACGTGCTCTTGTCGATTCCGGAGCATCTTCTTCCATTATTTCCGACCAGTTTCGGCATCATCTCCGTAAAACTATGTTCCCGACCAAGGATAAAGTCTTTCTGAAAGTCGTTGATGGAACTTATGTCCAGCCGCTCGGGAAATGTGTGCTGCGCTTACAGATCAACGGACGTATCCAGCCTTTTGAATTTACGGTATTGCCGAGTTGTAGTCATAGCGTCATTCTTGGATGGGACTTCCTGGAAGCAACACAAGCCGTAATAGACTGTGGAAAATATGAGTTGACACTCGACGACACACTACTGGAAGTTCCAGAGCGTCAGACGTGGACTCTACATGCTATAGACGATTACACAATACCTGGACGTTCTATGGCTAAAATACTCGTCAACAGTGATAGTGGAGATCACAATACTGACATGATCGTTGATGGAAATAGAGTCCTGCTGTTAGAAAAAGAACTTGCACTTCCTGCTACAGTCATCACATTGCGTGACGGCCGAGGCGAACTGTGGATAGCCAATGGACAAGCTGCAGCTCAAATCATACCAAAGGGTATGGCTTTGGGCCATGCGGAAGCCATAAACAAGGACTATATCAGCACAATAAGCGCCACAGAAGCACCTAGCAGGGTTCAAACGAAAAGTAGATACAGTTATGTCGACGACTTTAGTATGTTAGCACCGAATCTTACTGATCAGCAAAGAAAGAAGCTTTTAGACGTGCTTAAGAATTTCTCCGAAGTTTTCGATCAAGAGAGAGAATCGCGATCCCTGAGAGGGACGGTTAAACATCGGATTGACACTGGCGATCATGGACCTGTGAGCCAAAGGGCATACCGAGTGTCTCCCATAGAACGTCGCATAATCCAAGAAGAAGTTGATAAGATGTTAGACAGAGGAATAATCCAACCGTCTGAGAGCCCTTGGTCGTCACCAGTTGTCTTAGTAAGGAAAAAAGACGGAAGTTGGCGCTTTTGCGTAGATTACCGCCGTCTAAATAAAATCACTAAGAAGGACGTTTATCCTCTACCCCGTATAGACGACACTCTCGACTGCTTGAAGGGCGCCAAATTTTTCTCATCCATGGACCTCCGATCCGGATATTGGCAAATCGAGGTAGATGAAGCCGACCGTGAGAAGACGGCATTCATCACTCCGGAAGGCCTATATGAATTCAAAGTTATGCCGTTCGGCTTATGCAACGCACCTGCCACTTTCGAGAGAATGATGGACAACTTACTACGTCACCTAAAGTGGACGATGTGCCTCTGCTACTTAGACGACATCGTAGTGTTTTCTAAAACTTTTGACGAACACCTCACGAGATTAAGTACCGTCCTTGATTGCATCCGGGGAGCTGGCCTTGTTCTAAATGCCAAAAAGTGTACCTTCGCCGCCCAAGAAATTAAAATTTTAGGCCATCTTGTGTCCGAGGACAGTGTTCGCCCTGATCCAGATAAATTGCAAGCTGTCAGCTGTTTTCCTGTACCAAAGAATGTCCACGATGTTAGGAGTTTTCTAGGATTATGTTCTTACTACCGCCGTTTTATCAAAGATTTCTGTCACCAAGCTCAACCACTTCAAATGCTGCTGAAAGGCGACACAAAATTCTGCTGGGCTAGCGAACAGGCTAAAGCATTTCAGAAGTTAAAGGAGGCCCTCACCACGGATCCTGTCTTGGGGCTCTACGACGAGAACGCTCCTACAGCACTACATACAGATGCCAGCGGCTATGGAATTGGCGCAGTTCTCGTTCAAGTCCAAGGTGGACAAGAGAAAGTCATTGCCTACGCCTCACGGACGCTGACGAAGGCAGAGAAGAATTATTCCACCACTGAGAGAGAATGCCTCGCTGCTGTATGGGCAGTGCACAAGTTTCGTCCATACCTTTTTGGAAAGCCGTTCACCATTGTTACTGACCATCATTCCTTATGCTGGTTGATTGGACTCAAGGATCCGTCAGGTAGACTTGCTAGATGGGCATTACGACTGCAAGAATATGACGTCTCTATAGTTTATAGAAGTGGAAAGAAGCATAAGGACGCCGATAGCCTTTCCCGCTATCCGGTAGACGGAGTGGTTTGCAGTCCGGAAGAAGTAAATGCTCTTAGCTCATTCACCGATATACAGGCGCAGCAGATGAAGGATCCCGAGCTTGCCAAAATAATAAGAAGCAAAGAGAGATCCGAGCCGATTAAAAGTCATTACGAGTTAGTCGATGGAGTCCTTTGTAAGAAGAACTTCAATCCTGACGAGAAAATGTGGCTACCAGTCATTCCGAAGCACCTGCGCAAAGACGTGCTCCAGTACTTTCATGACACTCCTACCGCCGGACATCTAGGATTCTCTAGGACCTATGACAGGATAAGGAGACGATTTTATTGGCCAGGACTGTATCGTGCAGTTCGCCGATATGTTATGCACTGTCGGGAATGTCAACGAAGAAAAGCCGTTCCGCAACAGCCACCAGGTCATCTTGTACCTATACCTCCTGCTCCAGCACCCTTTCATAGAATTGGAATGGATTTGCTAGGTCGGTTTCCAAAATCATCTCTTGGCAATAAATGGATTATCGTCTGCACCGACTACTTGACCCGTTATGCAGTCACAAAAGCGCTACCAACTGCTGAAGCTCCAGAAGTAGCCAAGTTCCTACTTGAGGAAATTATTTTGAAACATGGAGCGCCAAGGGTAATTATCACAGATCGAGGACAAGTATTTCAATCTAAACTACTTTCAGAACTCATCCACCTGTGTGACGTAGCCCATCGAATGACGACGGCTTACCATCCCCAGACTAACGGGTTGACGGAACGTTTCAACAAGACCTTAGCCGACATGTTATCGATGTACGTCGACGTCGAGCATAGGAACTGGGATGAAATATTACCTTTTGTCACATTTGCATATAACACCGCTAAGCAGGACACTACAAGATTTACACCGTTTTACTTGCTACATGGACGAGAGGCTGAAACGACCCTCGACACGATGTTCCCTTTTTGCTCCGAGGAAACAGAAGGCGACTACGCGACTCGACTCGTAGTAAGGGCGGAGGAGTCGAGGCAGCTTGCGAGATTACGGACCAGGGAAGCTCAGGAAAAGGACAGAAGGCGTTACGATGCCAGACACAGGATGGTATACTATCAGCCTGGAGATCTCGTCTGGATTTTTACACCCGTAAGGAAAATAGGCCTGTCGGAGAAGCTCCTGAAAAGATACTTCGGGCCCTATCAAATCCTACGACAACTGTCTGACGTCACCTATGAGGTACAAGACTTTGATCCCAGCTCCAGACGACGTAAGCAGAAAGATGTGGTACATGTTCTTCGCCTGAAGCCTTATTATGACCCAAAAGACCAAATAATGGTCGATCATGTTCTTTCTGACGAATCCGCAGAGGAAGACGCTACACCTATTCCAGAGAACACCCATCAGCAATTGTCCCAACACACTCGTTCAGGACCCATAACACGCTCAAGGACTAGAGCTTCATCCCAGGAATCCTGAAACAGCGAGACGCTGTTGTTCTGAGGAGGGAGCAATGCCACAAAGTCAATTCTTCTCCCAGCCGGTGTGGCGTGATCGGGTAGGCTTCGGACTACCACCTCGACGACCTCGGTTCGAAACCGACCGCGGGTCGGTGATTTGAAAAGAGAATTAATCGTATGTTCTTGTAGTTACCTTTATTTGTTTTATTTCCTGTTCCAGTAGTTTCTAGAATGTTCCAAAACATGTAAATTTAAAATATGCAAATCTTGCATTCTGGAATCTTCGATCACTGTATATAAGTGACTTGTTTCTCTGTCTGAGGTAGTTCTCAGCCGAGTGTAGCTGTGGTGCTCTGTTAATAAACTACGTCTCTTGCTTTACCTAGAGTGTTCACTTGGTCTCCTTACACTATCTACGTGACAATAATATCTCCCCTCTCCCCGTTTTGTTTTATGATTGCAAAAAACCCTTGTGTTATGCCAAAAAAGACTAAAACATTCTGGTATCATATACTTGAGTTGTCTTCATTTAAAAAACAAATATTATTAATATTTAAATTCTTTGTTTCGGAAATGTTGCTTTAGCGTGACAATTTAACAAACAATTAAACGGTACAGACGATAAAGTAATTAAGAAAAAAATATTAAACCATGCGGATGATAAATTTAAAAATACCCTTAATATCATCTGTATATTTGCTTTTTGAATGTCTTTTAGAGCTTTTCCTTTTTGGCTATCTGTAAGATTTTTCAGGTGTCACATAAAAATTATCTCATTCTTCGTAGTTGGCAGACGTAGACAGTCAATTCACCTCATCATATTTCTGTTATAACTTTTATATGTGAATATTACAGGTAAAACATTAAGACTTCAACAGAATAAACTCATGCTTAGTATGATTCAGGATTTTGTGAAACTCTTTGCCATTTTTTATTGTATTTAACATCAGTTTTAACCTTTGTTATCAGAATAAAAAGCTTTATTCTGTAAAGGCCTTGTGGTGTCCTAGTCCACGCCATAACGCTAATTGAGCAGCTTGCTTTGTTGAAACAGCTGCGACTTTTTGATGCTGTTGGGGAGAAAGGCACTGGATCTCTCTTTTTTGAGAAATATTTTATCGATGAAAGCCTTTCTTCCAAGTTAATACATTTTATTTACCTACCTCTGCGCATCAATAAACGCAAGAGTCAAGAGTGAGGGGGGGAGACCCAACTTCGTTATTCTTTGCAGACAAATAACAGCATAGCATCCTCTTAAGCTATTTAGTGTTAATCTTTCATTAGATACCTATTGTAGTTTAGAACGCATTTAATATATGTTGTTGCTCATTGAAACATGGGATATTCTGCACTGATACAAATAATATGCTTATTTTCTTTGGCCCACAATTGGTGCTTCAGTCCTTTGTGATTTTTGCAAGATGCTTTCAGTTTTTATTTCTTAGTCTAATTTGGACACTAATAACTCTTGAAAGTTTTGAAAGCTTATTAGTTACGTTCTTTTTGCAAGCCTCTTCCTTAAAGATGCAACATTTCACGAGCTTTAATAGCGTATCGTTTTCATGTAAGTAAAACGCAACTTATTTTAAGAACCCTAAAAATATACATCGTATAGAACTTTGAATTGAATTAATTTGAACCGTTAGACTTGCATGTTGTTCTTCAATATATGCCTTCTTTACTTTAAAACTTATTTCTATTTAAAGCAAAATTAATGGTACTTATTTTTACTGTTGTAATTTAAGGTGACTGTTTATAGCATTTTACTTTAAGCTTCATTACATTGAAAAAATAGGATTTATAATATTCTTACTATGCTATTTACATTTCAAAAAACAGCAAATTAATTAGCAAAAAAAAATCAGTTAACTCTCTGATGGTTTTGAACGTCTTATCACGCTCTATCGAGCACATTTCAAAAGCATTTTACACTTATTTTTCTCATGCTTAATGTTCGTTGTTAAACGGTAAACAACTATTTTGAGGTTTTTGTTCCAAAATTAACGGCATTTAATTTTTCTTGACCTTATTTTCCTTTCCTCCTATTTAACCATCCATTTTAATAACGAAGAAGTTTGATTCTTGCTACGCTAGATGAAAAAAAAAGCTTACTGTGAAATTAGAAACATAAAAATAATAGTACTAATTGGTGATTCTTCCATCACGTGTGAGGAAAAGGGTACTAAATATTTTCATTAAGTTTTTATATGGTGGGTAGACCGGGGCACGTTTACGCTGTGCCCTTTTTTTTTTTAAACGCATTATATCTGGAGAGCTAACAATCATAACAGATTGATGCTGCTCTCTAGCAAACATCCTCACAAGTTTTTGAGCATCAGTCAAGCTTCGATCTAACATGCAGAAAGAATAATATGTTTTTTAATAAGTTGAATAAATTTTCAGCTGAACGTTTTGAAGATTTTTATTGTGAATAAATAATACACAGTTAAAAAAAACATATAAAAATTAGCAGAATTTCATCCTTTTTTGAGAATTGCATTTGTATGAACTGAAATGTTATTATTTTTTTTTTGCACGGTAAAAATAAAACCTAACTTGGCGACGGGGCAAGTTTACGCGTTGACATCTGAGCACCTTTACGCACGTTCTTACTGCGTTCTTACTTCTAAACGTGCCCTGACTTTTTTTTTTTCGCTCCGAACTGTCTCAACACTTTTTAGTATTTTCCGGCTATTTAGTTTTGAAAATCACCATTTAATTTTTATTTGAGTCACAAATTCGTATCTTATAGCTTACAATCATGTAGTGCTGTCTTCATGCCCGTTCAGCTTTTACTTTATACAATATTCAGTCTGTAGTAAATTTGCTTTATTTTAAAGATGGTAAGACATTGTGTTCAAACACTAACAGAACCACGTTAGGTGTCAAAATGAATATGCGTAAACGTGCCCCATGACCGGTGCAAGTTTACGCAACTGACTTGAACTCAAAAATAATTTTTTTAACAGTTAAAAACACAAACTGAGCATCAACTGAATATACCAATTTTGACTTCATAAACTACTTTATAAAACCGTATTGTCTAAAATTTCCTAAGTTCAAACATAAAATTTAGAAAATGCATGAAAAAAAAATCCACGTAAATGTTCTCCGGTCTACCCTATATATTATTATTCAGGGTTTAAAGTTCAAAGTTTGCTGATGTGGGGAAGTATCTTACTTGCGTGTTTTGTCAGGCAAAAAATATCCAATATTGTTTTCAGCTGTTATTTTTGAAATAATGTTTAGCTGTCACTTTCAGGACGTATTTCCCGGCATCAGTTTTACTTGTTTCAATACGAGCAAAAATCCTCCGAATCTATAGGTGCAAATGTTTTAAATATATATCCTTTTCTTCCCTACTACTTATTAATTTTAGTTTTAAAACAACACAAATAGTGATTCATTCCCCAAAATATCAAACATTTTGTTCTACACCATAAAACCTCCATTTTTTATGGTAAAAAAGAAAAGGTGGGACCAAATCGTTTAGAAAATACAGTTTATAGACATTTTAAGGTCACAATTTAAACATTTTTAGCGCAGAAGTTATCAGCACACAACAAAAAAGTTGGGAGTGTTTTCTTACAACCGAGTGAAAGATTGAAGAAATAAATAAAGGCGTTTGTTTAAAAACAACTTCCTGATAAAATAATTTCTGTCATCAAGTAATTTTCTACCAGAAAAATCGTGTTTTATTTAAGCTTCATTACAAAAGCCACAGACAAGTAGTACTTCAGCAACGATCATTGGAGAAAGTTGCTCAAGATTTTCAAAATCGTCTAGCTGAGCCGATGTTTTATATACATAAGAAATATATCGGAGATATTTCTCATAAAGAAACCTTTTTTTTCTTCTTCGATATTTCTTTTGACTCTAAACAGATTCCCGCAAAATGCACTGAGACGAAAGCATAGAATTTGCTTTCGAATTTCTGTTTGGATGATGCCCAGTATTTTTGCAATGTAGAATACACCTGAATTCGTTGTTCCTTTCTCCCGCGCATATTCTGAACGTGTGTTTGTTTTCTAGTGGGACTTCAAGATTATTTTCTCTATAAGTTAATTTAAAACTACTTTAAAGCAATAGTGCCCAACCTCCCCGAGGGCAGCACCTCATATTAAAATGAATCTCGCAGACGTGAATACATGAGGTTAATTTAGTTGCATTTAAATTATTTTCTAATTAACATGTGAAAACACGGAAAAAGAACGTGTTAGAAACAAATCTCTGATTATTAAGTAGTAATTTACATCCCATAAGCGAGGGCTAAAGTGAAACTGCGTGCAGTGAATGTCCGCGAAATCTCGCTGGTGTGATAAATTTACTTTATCTACCAGTTTATTGCCGCTCTCAGTTTCAATGAGAAGACATCTGCCTCCAGCTCGGTTATTCCCTAACTATCCCTACTCCATTCTGATAAGTTCGTAACAAGGATGAAACTGCAGTCTCTGGATGGGATAATCGGGCTGTTGGTACATTGCAAATTTCTGACTGTTTGGCTCCAAATTTTGCATCACTCATTCTTAATTATAAATGCAGATGATTAGTTGTCTTGGAGAACATATTTTTCAATTTTTTAACATTGATCTTAACAACGGGCCACATGGATCAGCTTCATGAACCCTATTAAATCCGCGGATTGTAAATTGAACATTAGTGTTTAAGAACATGACGGTTTTTTAAAAGCAAGTACAACTTTGCATCACATGACGACGAATCAAAAACTCTGTTAACGTTAAAAAATACAGTAATTAATGGAATTAGCATATGAAAATATAACCCTTTTACATGAAGAATTATCTCTTTGAAGTAATGAGATACTCTTTCCTCTCTTGCTTTAGGTTTTCCGTTCGCTTTATGTAGCTACTTTAATAGTTAAAAAATCTCTATCCTTCATTTATTATAGTCTGGTTCTGATAAGTTGACATCCAACCTACTGAGGCTTAAATGATTCCATTTGATAAAATAGGTTTGAGGAAATCCAATTTGCATTGTTATAACAATTGCTGGCCCCGATATGAGAATTTCTCTTCTTTAATTGATACCAAGATCAGGCATCACGTTACGAGATCGACACTATAAACAAATTCATGAATTCTTAAGAGGTATAGATTTAAAAATAACTGATCGAAATTACAAGGAGCAAAACTAAAAATTTGATGCTCTGCTCTACATGACAAAACAAATTTTGAAACTCACTCACAAAAATGTTGCTTAGAATCTGTCTTCATGTATTTGTATTTGTTTCTTCTTTGTTTTGATTTTTTTTTTGTCCCTCCGAACTCAAAACTTTGTATTTCGACTTATTGCAGGAAACTCGTTCAAAATATATGTACCCTTTCTTTATCCTTTCGGATATTTTTCTTACCCTTTTCATCATCAAATTTGGACAATGGCTTTGCTTACCCTTTTCATCATCAAATTTGGACACGCAAATTTTCATCTGCGTGTTAGAAACAAATCTGATTATTAAGCAGTAATTTACATCCCATAAGCGAGGGCTAAAAAAGGAACTACGTGCAGTGCACCGCACCATGTCCGCGGAATCTCACTGGTGAGATAAATTTAATTTATCTACCAGTTTATTGCCGCTTTCAGCTTCAATGAGAAGACATCTGCCTCCAGCTCGGTCATTCCCTAACTATCCCTACTCCAATCTGATAAGTTCGTAACAAGGATGAAACTGCAGTCTCTGGATGGGATAATCGGGCTGTCGGTGCAATGCAAATTCAGTGTGTTATGTAAACCTGGAGCACCTTAATACCCTTTACAATCGACAAACGAAAAATATTTATGAATTCTCTACGATAGGTTAAAACTTCATTTCAAGCTTAAAGTGAAAACCAATAAAAAATTAAACTGAGAAATAACAAATTAACAAAAAAAGGTTCCTTATCTACTGTATCCGACAAGTGGTTCTTTCTCTCAAAACCAGAAGGATCAAACTTGTAATGCTTCGTGCAAGTGTAATTCAAATTTCTTCTATTGATTCCTTTTCCCTTGTTTGATTTTTATCGGTATTTTTAGTGTACCGCTGCTACTACTGCGACGGTATACTTATATGTACATTCTATGCTTCAAATTTTTTATTTAACTGTATTCAACTAGAAAATGTTTTTCATTTAAATTGGTAAACTTTAAAAAAATTGCTTTATTTTTTTATGTGAATATTGCAGTTTCTTAACACTATCCTTTTTTATTTTACAGTTTTGCACTTTTTTTTTTTTCGTTGATCGTGTATTACGGTGTAACGTTTTAAATATTTCTATTCATTAAAGTGCTTTTTGTAGGGATTTTTCTGGAGATAAAAAATCTGAAAAGGTTGACTATGATTTTTTAAAAGTTATGGCTTTGATAAACGCCGAGTTTTAAAAAATAGATCGTTTGCAATTTTCAGAAGAAAAAAATGAGCATTTCAAAAACTCAAACTGGTACAAAAGCTGGGCAGAAACTTTTTTTTTCTTTGCATAGTGTGGTCATTTGATCATTTATTATCTTTCATTGTCCAATCGTCAGAGCCGGTATACATAGATTTAGTGGATTTCATAACTGTTTCTTTCTTATCTGTCTGCAGTTTAACGTCGGGATAATTATTTCTGCATTTAAAAAAGGTTCCTTAACCCAAATACTGTGCACTCAATCAAATTTTTATACATTCTTTGTAGTTTTAGTCTAGCGATAGTAAAATAATGATAAAAATGCTTCAATAAAGAAAAAGTTAATGTTTGATAGTTACGACAGTTGATCTCCGAAGAGCAGGTAAACTATTCGCTCAGAACTTAATGCTGTTTGGTCTAAAAAAATCATAAAAATTAATGTTGATTAATTTATTGTTTAATCAAATTTATTGACTACTTTTGAATACGTTAGTATTTTTACTTACTAATAGCACCCGCTCGGCTTTTCCCGTTATAGAAAATTAAAAGGTCATTTGGTTCGCCTGCATATTTACAAATAATGGATGATTAATTTCTCGCCAATTTGCTTTGTTAATTTGCTGGCCTATGTTATGGTAAGTTTCACGTCCACGTTATGGTAATTTGCTCTATAAAATGTTCTTACAATTGCAATAAAAAAAAGAACAAAATCGAATTTTTGAAAAAGAGCTTCGAGGTGCCCCTACCAATGTTACGAACCAATTTCGTGCCAAACTTCCTGAAAGTCTGCCGACCGACTGGAAGCTATGCGCGTAACAGACATCCAGTGATCAGACATACAAACTTTCAGCTTTATTAGTAGTAAAGATTAGTTTCTTTATAAAAATTTACAAAAACTGAAATCGTATCGAATAATGAAATAATAACTAAGTATGTTTGAAGTTATTCTTTGGCGAAGACTGCCGGTTTACCTTGGCGTATACTCCAAATGTATGCGTGTAAAGTTCGGAAAATTGCGACCACAGATTAAAATATAGGGGAATGTGGGGCAAAGTGAAATCGTAAAATATTTACTCTGCTTTTTGCGCCCCCTATCTGGTAATATTTAAAACATATATAGCACTTGTAATCTATTCCAGAGAGTAAAAAATATCACCCAAGATTAAAGCATATGATAATACAGGTAATTTTCAAAATGCAATACTCATATTATACTATTTTGTTGCTAGTCAAAAATATTTTTGCTATTATAAAATGATAATGTTCATGCTATTAACATTTTAAATATTAATTGAGACCTTCTAATACTCTGTGAAATATTTATTTTGTTAATATTAAGCTTATTTGTATTTTAAATATTTTCCACAATCAGTGGAGTACATGCGGGCAAAGTGGATGGGGCAGAGTGAAATAGTTTACTTTGTTTACTCGCTTATTCATTTACTAAATCACTTACGTATTCATTTTTTCATTGATTTATTCACATCCTCCATTTAATAATTCACTAAATTAATTATTCATTTACTTATTTTCTTATTTATTCACTCTTTTACTCGCTCATTTATCTTTCTTCATAAATTAATTAACTAATTTAATTTTCAGTATATTGTTTCAGTATCTTTTTATTTAGTCATTGAATTTTTTATTTACTAATTCATTTGATCAAAAATATTTTCTATAATTGAATAAAAAATATTTCATTAGAAAAATATTTTATTTTTCACTTTGCCGCATGTAAAAAAAAAGTAAAAATTTTCCACTTTTTTTTGAAAGAGCAAATTTACTACCAAAACTGAAAAATAACGTTTTAATGTGAGTTTTATTACAAAATACTAGAATGTTCCTTCTTTATGTACTGTAATTTTCAAAATAAATTTCCAATTTGTTCATTTTAAAAAACCTCAGTCATCTTAACTATTTCACTTTGCCCCACATTTCCCTACAGTCTTTTTTTTTTTTTTTTTTGGTTGAAATTTAGCATTAGTCATTTCAGTTATTCAGAGCATAAAATCCCTTTATCGATGATTAAAGTTCGTCTTTTTTTTTTTTTACTTTTCAAAGTAAACTTTGCAATAGCGCTTATTCATAACGAAATATTTTTATTACGTACTGGAAAGTGCGAATCTACTAAGACTAGGGATGGAAGAGCAGACGACATTTTTTTTTAAATTAAGTTTTAATTTTGGTTGTTTTTTCATACTGATTACAACTATCACGATTTAAAAAAATGAAATTTAAACTGAAAGATTGCATTTTTTTTCTAGAATAGAAGTAAAACAATACGAACAGTTTTATGTTTCGCAAAAACATTTTGATGCACTTTTACACCTAAAATAAGGTACCTGTAAACAAAACTTCGTACTTCTGAACCTCTTCACTAGATGAAGAGGTCCAGAAATACGAAGTTCCGGGAAGTGACAGAAAACCATACACTTATTGATACAGAAGAATTTATATACTTGTGTGTGAGTCAAAAGAACTGTTACGGCAAAATTACTTCAGTGATTAAAATCTTACTTATTTGCCATACTTTCTCAGAAGAACTGTTCACGTTAATCAGTACCAAAAGCTCAAATAGCGGCTGACATGTTTGCCACATTTCAGTGCCCATTTCCTCACAGATCTGTTTTCTTCAGACGTGAGCTCGCACTTCTTTGCAATCTTCTCTTCTCTCTCTCTCTCAGTCTTGAGAGGTTTTGTTTTCTTCATGGAGCATCGGGAGGCACTCATTTGTTTCTTCTCCTCCTAATGGCCTCGTCGAGAGGTTCTTGGAACAAAATCTCGGAATTTATTTTTTGCCGACTGTCGAGTAACGCAAAGCTTGGCTGCTGTCCTTTGTTGATTATTAATATTTTTTTGTCACAAGTTTTAATCAAAAGATTTTACTTTCTATGTTGATTGTCACAAAGCTTTATTTTCCTCTTACTGTTTAATTTAACAGCATGCTTTCTTTATGAGGCAGACTTTAAATATATGAAGTCTTTGAATGCATTATTTTAAAAAAAAAAAAACATTTCTGCGTCCTTAGTTGTTGGGTTACCTCTGAAAGTTACTCATCTCCACTTTGGGTTTTTTGTTTGAACTTTTGCATTCACAACACAAATTCAACTTGTGTACCTATGTATCTATAACTTTGTGTGACTGTATGTGACATAGAATCAGAAATAACAAGGTCAAAAAGACAAACTGCAGATTACTGCAGACAGATGTTTCGGTGTTACAGGGAACGCCTTTTTTAATGCAAAGAAATGAGCTTATGGATGAAAAGACATCCGACAAAAGACATCCGTTTTTGTTGGATATCTTTTCATCCATAAGTTCATTTTTTTTTTTTTTTTTTGCATTGAAAAAGGTGTTCCCTGTAACGCCGAAACCTGCGTCTGCAGTAATCTGCAATTTGTGCTTTTTGGCGTTGTTATTTCTTATGTTACTTTTCAGTCCAAAGGTATTCGTTTGACCTGTATGTGACATAATAGCTCCTAATCGGACGAACTGAATTTGACTAGATTTCTTTTTTTTTCTTTTCAGTGAAATTTGATTTGACTGAGAATGTTCTTAGTTATGATTCCATGCAGTCAGTTTTTTAATGTTTAATTTAATATCATTTCTGGTACATTATCATTTTTTGACGTTCTACTGTTGAAATCTTTGCTTAATGTACTTTTATTCAAATCATTAGTTATCGCAAATAAGCTGAACTGCTGGGTAAAAAAAACTGATACACATTATCATGCTGACATTTTGTTTTCAAAAGCCCCTCTATATTTTAGCTCATCTTCTTCCCTAAATGTTACCTAGAAAGATTTCATGACGAAGACTTTATTTGGGAACAACATTCTTTTAGTTTAATCTGATTTTACCAGTTTACTTCAAAGATTTCTACTACTTCAACAAAAAATCTGACAATTATATATGTTTTTGAAAGAATGGTTTAAGGCTAAAATAAATGAAACATGGCACAGTTGGGAGGAATGAGACTGCTGAATTTAGGCCAAAGTAAAACAGAAAATATTGGTTCTATTTTGTGCAAAAAATCTTGCAGACAAGAACTAAGCAAGATTCTAAGGTTGCTATATCTACTGGACAATTTAGAAATCAGTTTTTACGCTATATTTCAGTATAAATGCAGTTATCCCATTCTTCCTAACTCTTCCTGATAATCTTCCTTATCTAAAAATTCTAAAAAACCGTTCGTCAATTTATTAAATAGCTCAGATGAATTTCTCGATAACTATTCAGTCTATTATTGCGCACACTCGAAATCCGATCATACTATTGTCAAAAGCTCTCGATTTTGCCCATCACTATGATCAGATGCCGACAAAAATTGAAAAATATTTGAAGCCAGAAAAAGAATTTTAGATGCTAGTCGAATTTTTTTCCAGTGTTTATATGAATATTAATTTTAACGTGGCTTGTGAAAGATTCTTGTTCAGAACGAATTAGCCGCCAAGGTACTTTTTAGTCACCCGGGTGGTCTGAAATCCAAGCTTTGCATCCGAAATGAGCAAATCAGCTGTGGCTGACATGTCAAAGATTTCAATGGAAATTTTTATTTAGGTAATTCATGCATATCTATGAGGGAATGCAAAGTATGAAAGTTTAAAACTGTTTGTTGCTTTGTCATTGAAATTAGAAGTTGATGCTTATGCTAAGCCTAAATTTTCAGAGTTCATGGCAACCAGTTTGTGGCTCAATAACTCCGTATGTTATAAGTATAAACTTAAAAAATAAATATTTCCACATTCTATAAACAAATCTCTTTTATGAAAAAGAAAAGTCAAATTCATTGGGGGCTTTTTTTTTTTTTTTTTTTTGAATCTGGGACATTAACAGAGATTGAAAACTTGCCCATTTACTTCAGATTTCCAATCACCCTTCCAGGTTATTTAATAAAAGCAGAACAACAAAAGTAATTCAGATTGAAAAACTATCTATAACTAACTATCTGCTCTAATTTAGTAATTTTTTTTCAATTCCTTGATGATGAAAAAGTCAAAATTTTCCAATTTTTTCAGTTTTTTCTTTATTTCAAATGTTAATATGAATATGAGGGAATGCCCTTAAGTTACTCAATTTTTTTTTAACGTAACATATCGAAGTCTATTTTATATAATACTAAATTTTAGTCATTGGAGTCAGCATATTTTTGTTACTACAGTAACTTGAACTAAGGTAAAATTTCATTAGTTACTGCTATTTATTGCAAGTTTAACAAGACTTAACCATTTCTTTCGTGTTTCATTTTCTCAAAAGTATGTAGCAAAGTACTTGCTGAAATGTTTTCTTAATTATTGTGAAGTATATAATATTCCAGTATGCATAATTAAAAATAATTGTGCCACCGAAAGTTGAATTTTCCTCTCCTTCCGTGCTATAAGAAAAAATAACTCTAAAATTTCTAAAAAACCTATCTTGTCAGCATGACTAAAAGAACATACTGAGTTTAAAGATTACGACTGAGGACCATTTCGTCTAATTCTCAATAGCATTTGTGTTTGGGCTATGAGTTCGATAAAATTTGCTTTATCCATGAATAAGTAGAGTTGACGTAATACACCCATTTATTTCAACCGTCCTGCTGCGACGTTCTTTAAAACAAAAGGATCCCTTTGGAAGCGAAACTCTTCTCTCTCTCTCTATTTTAGTTATAGCTTTTCATTCCAAAATAAAATTTCTAGTTAAACAACATCTGCCACAATGAATCTAATTTTTAATGGAACGCAGATAGTTTTTCTTTCTACTGTTAATGGCAAAAGTGCATATTATGGCATTCATGAAACTATGAAACTATTATCAGTTCGAGCGACATTCAATAATCCAGTTATAACTGCAAAATATTTTCTCCTTCTATATGCTACAAGCACAAATATTATGACTTTTTTTGTGCTATCAGAAAAAATTATCAATCTTGAAAAATAGGTTCAATAATAATTTAATGAAGTACTCATAGCTATTTTGGCGACATGAAATTGTCACCGTTTCATTTTAATGAACAATTGAACACCTGAATTCCTTGTCTCACATTTATCTCAGTCATCAGTGAAAGGAGCACATGTCTAAAGAAAAAGAGTTTAGAAATCAGGCCTAAATCCAATGTCAATAACTTCATTCTTTTTCTACATATATAGCAACTATTTGTGGCGAGCAATGTTTTTCTACACATTGATTCTATGCATCTATATTTTTTCAGATAAGAGATATTAAGTTACTAAATCCACATGGAGCGTTACTCTAGTACACATGACCTATTAAAGATGATGCTTGTAATGAACTACTTGAAACTGAAAGTACTATTAATGTCTTCAACTGGATTTTCCTACAAAAAATGAGCCACAAATTATTAGCCAGTTCGAAAGAACGTTTAGAGAGCAAAAAAAAAAAAAACTTTAGGTGCATTTGTTGAAGTTATTATTATTATTATTGCTATAAATAGATATAAATTTTATCCACAACTTTTTTTTAATAAATTTCACACTATACCAACACATTTTTTAAAAAATTGAAATGAATCTTAAATGATGAAGAATGATGATGCTTTTGCATCATTTAGTCATTTATCTACTTCTTTGAATTTTCGTAATTTCACATAAAACACAAAGAAAATGCTACTGTTTTTTTTTTTTTTTTTTTTTTTTTAAGCTTGAAAATCAAAAACCGATTTCGAATTTCTTCAAGCAAGTAGTAGAAATACTGTTCTATTTTCCTGCAAAATTTAAAAGTTGTCAATAGTTTCCCTTATTTAATTTTTTGTGCCTATGTGTAGGGGACAATCGAAATTTTACAAAATGTCACTAAGTTCAAAGCTGATTTTGGAGACAAAAGGAGTTAAAATACAACTTCAAAAGTTACGTATTTCTTCTATGACACTTACCACGTTATTGGGTAACAATTTCAGCAAAGCTAATACATTCCTTAAATATTAAGATTAAAAAAGAAAATGCGTAATTATGAGAAAACTGAAACATTTTCAGTTTTGAAACTCGGTTAAAAGTTAATTATAATAAATTTGAAAATTTTATTGATATCAGATGAATTGCCCTACTCCATAGATTACAACAACATATAACTTTTATGTTTTCATTAAATAGTTAATAAAGTACAAGCCTACAAAAATACTTTATTTAGCATTTATGAGAATTCTGTTCAATTTGACCAATTTTCAATCGCGTGTAACTACTAAAATAAAAAATATTAAGCCAAAACATTTTAGATTTTTCAATATGGGCATAAAAGGAACCTGTATACCGAATTTCATAAAAATCTGTTACCATGAGGCCACCACTTTTTTGTCATTTTTGTCATTTCGTATGGAATTACCCAGGAATCAGATGTAACCCATCCCAGATAGGACACGTCCCAAGTAGCACAAGTAACGTTTAAACATTTCTAAATGTTTTTAAATGGTTGTGACATCGTTAACAACCATTTTAGATTGTTTATAAAATGAAGTCTGTTACCTGAGAAAAATGTTTGCACGTTTTGTAAACTTATAAAAATGGTTGTCATAACGTTAATAACCATTTAAAAACGCTTATAAAACACGTATGCTACCTGGAATAACGTTTAAACGTTTCGTAAACTTTTTAAAATAGTTGTCACAATGTAAACAACTATTTTAAATGGTTATTAACACCATTATCACGCAAAATCCGATCATTAGATTACCAAATGTGTCGAATTTTTCGAGGACTATGACCCGTATGTGAAAGCAAATCGTTGTCTCTATATATTGCCCATAGTACATATGAGGTGCTGTGCTAACTTTCAACTAACTACTCTATCGAACATCAAATCAAAGTCTTCATCGAAAAAAGTATTCCGCTAAATTTTTCCTGCTACGAAATGTGACTTCGCATAAGAACAAAATCGCATTTATTTTTGAAAGGCGAAAATTCAATTTAAGCCGACATGATGCCCAAAACAACTTGGTTTGTGTTTCTTGATCAATATTTTCATGATACTATATTTGTTCAATTTTCATGACATTTCCCTTTTATAAATTTTCAGGATCTTATCTTTAATCGGAATCGCTCAAAATCATTAGGTTGACTAAATGTCTCGATATTTCCGATGACTATGATCCGTATTTGAAAGCAAAACTTCATTTCTATACATTGCACTACATACGACATTCGGTGCTGTGCTGACTTTCAACTAACTACTTTATCCAACATGAGAAACAAGTCTTCATCGAAAAAAGTATTCTACTAAATTTTTCCTAGTACGAAATGTGGCTTCGCATAAGAACAAAATCGCATTTCTCTTCGAAAGGGGGAAATTCAATTTAAGCCGACATGATGCCCAAAACAACTTGGTTTATGTTTCATGATCAATTTTCTGAGCCATCTGTTTCTGCGGGACGTGAGCAGGCTATAGCACAAACCTCTTCTCTCTCTTTACCCCTAAAACACTTTTACTCTTCGACTCTTGGCGAATTCAAATCCCGTGCTCCGACTTTGATGCAGAAAGTTTTCTCCCTTTTTTTTCTTCACTCTGCTGATTGCTGAATTTGTGTTTAACATCTGCGGTCCTAACGGATTGGGTGCTTTTGGAATCGGTGGTGAGATGTGCATGCATGATGTGTAAGTGTACTTTTCAAGGAAATGATGTTTGTCCGATTTAAATGCGCGAGGTAAAAGGATTGTCCCACTTAGTGCAGTGATGTGTAAACAAGAAGAGTGGCTTTTTTTTTCGTCGTAAGTTCAGTTTTTTTTAAATAAGGGATAAATTTGATTCTTCTAGAAGTAACTACCACATTGCACAGTAATTTCGCAGGTATTATAGTTACGAATTCTTTTCACACTTATTACTTAGTGATTAAGTCGTAGTGGTTAGCGTTAACCTCCTTTGAATTTGGTCGCAGGTGGTTCTTCGGCACCTAAGGTTATTCGGCACGTCAAAGAATCCTTAATAGCCAATTTGGGTCAGGCACTCTAAATTAAACTTCTTTGGCAACTTTGCATCGTTAAAACCCAGAGGCATATGTCTGGTAGGAAACTGGTCGTCAAAATTCTCTAGTGTCAATGCCATTCGCGCCTGAATGGTGTGACATGAAGGACTGGATGCTAAACCGGGGGATCGCACTATGTCCGTAAAAGGCTATGACCTTTAAGCAGCCCTTTGAAGAGGAAAAAATGTAGCGAATAAAATTTGCTTAGGCCTCATGAGAGGGAACTTACAGGAAATAAGTATTTACCTCAGAACTTTTAAAGGTAAAAACCAGACTCGTAGCGATTGCATCAGACGGGTCAAAAGGTCCCACATTCTAAGGCTTTGAAGTCGTTACTTTGAGACACAAGTAAATGAGATGGTTGCTCTGATACGCTGTCAAGTTTCCTGATTAATAATTTTCCTCCTTTTTTTCCTCTATCCATTTCCTAGATGAGAGTTAAATGTCCTAAGAAATCTTTTAAGTACGCATCCGTATCCCAAAAACATAACAATGTAAACTTCGCCAGAATAGCCTGCTGAAACTCTTCACTCTTCAGGCATTAAGCACAAAAACAATGAGCAAAATTTTATTGCATCGAACTCGTGGAATTCATTATTGCAATACATTTTTTGTTTGCGAACTACCAAACGACTTACCAATTACGTACCTCTAGACGAATCTGGACAAAATCCTGAATTTAGGTAAATTCGCCCAAGATATGGATAAGGTACAGCAATTTGAGTTTATGCCTCAAAAATGAAAACGTTTCATCGGTCTACATACTAGGGTCTGGTGGGGGAAAGTGGTCATACGTCAAATAATTGGCTATAGCTTGGAAATAAATGTTCGAATGAATATGAAAATTTTATTTTAGAGTAGCTCAGTTAGAAACTACATTTTGCATACAAACTTTTAAAACTGGCAAAATTTTATTTGGTGAAAAAAAATATTTTGTGTGAATCTAAAAAAATTTTAAAATCTTAACACCTCTTTTAACTTCCTTAGGAAATTTTGTTTGTTAGACTTATGTACAGATTGACTGCACAGCAGGCTTCTTACATGTCTCAAAAACACTTACTCATTAGTAGTTAGCTAAATCTGTTTTAGATAATTTTTTAGAACAATTTAAATAAGATGGGGTAAAGTGGTCATAATATTAGGCTTAACGAATATTGTTCTTCTAATGTCACTTAATCTTTAATTATGAGGCAGATATAAATCAAATATTAATTTCACTTAATCTGTATTGTTTTTACAGTAAACGGAGTTAAATATACTAGTATATGCTTATGCATACGCATATATACTCATGTAGGCACGTATATAGACGTATTCACATAAATGCACCAATAAATACGTATATGGGTATCTGCAAGTATTTTTTATATTCGAGTAGATACACGTATATGCTCGCTCATACTCGTATATATATGAACACTTATATACTTCGGTATATACGTATATACGCGTACGTACTCGAGTAGACACTTACATACAAGCATATGATATACAAATATGCAGGGTGAGTTTAAACTCTCGATTAAATTCTTAAAAGGTGCTAGAGGGAAGGATAAGAAGTAAGAATCACATGAGAAACATATGGTCACAAACACAATGCTAACGTGCTACATGCACGAAAAGCCAGAAACTGATGGATGCAAAACAAGTCACAAATTCAATACATAAAGAAAATTTTACACAACATTTTAGGTCTTAAGAAAGTTTTAAAGCGATTGATGAAATTTGCGTCCTGCAGCTGTAATACATGCGTCGCAATCACAAATCACTCCATGTTGCAATAACGAGACTTTTGAAAAAACTTTCATTAGTCGCTGCACCTTTGTTGCTATGCGTGCATTAGAGCTACTACAGGCCGTAACTTTTACCAACTGCACTAAATATTTTTTAAAAATTAAAATGTTGGGTAAAATTATCTTTGTGTAACAAATTTGTGACCTGTTTTGAATCCATCAAATTACATATATATATAATATATATATATATATATATATATATATATATATATATATAAAGTGAGTAGACACGTGCACAAACGCACGTCTACTGGTACGTGTATGCGCTGGATGTATCCAAAACTGCACGCACTGGATGTATCCACGAATTAACTCGTGTGTACCTGCGTATGTATGTATGTACACTTATATATGCGTATATACGTCTACTATACGCGTATATACTTAGGTATGCAGGTATATACTCGAGATACAAGTGCATAGGTGCATATGATGTTCGTTTATGCGCGTATATACACACAACACGCATATACTCGTGTAAAGACGTAGACACTCCTGTAGGTAATCATGTATATATGCTTATATAATTGTGTATACACGCATATACTTGAGTAGACATGTGCATGCATGTATCTGATGCATCCATATATTTACTCGTATATGAACGTTTTTACTCATGTTTACACGACATGTATATACTCGTGTATAAACACATATACTTGTACATGTACCTGAAACTATAAAAATAACCAAAATATACAAATATTGGAGTTATTTATAATGGTTTTGCATCTATTTTTAACTATGACCACTTTACCCCATGCTATGACCACTTCCCCACACCATGGGTAAAGTGGTCATAAATACATAGGGAAAAGAAAGTGTTATAAAACTACTTAAATCAATATTTTTTTCCCCTGAAGTTCAATATAACGTGCTCTTTAATAAGTGTTCTTTAATAATGCAATGTAAAATATTAACGAAAAAAGTTTCAGTGTTTATAAAGAATTTTTTGCATTTATTATCCACCTAAGTTGAAAATCTACTATTTTATGACCACTTTTCCCCATCAGACCCTATAATATACTCCAGAATCTAGTCTTCATCGAAGTTCTTCAGAAGAGTTAATCTTGGTTTTTCCATAGAGTAAAAATAGAACTAGAACGCATGATAGAATAATTTTTCTGCTGTAATAAGGAGGGAGGTTTTGACTATCACTGTCTGGCGAGTGTAACGGTCTACCTATCAGCCAAGTGCCCAAACTTAGTCTGAAACGAATTTCAACGTCACCATTATAAATACAAATACAAAAGTGACGACTAGCAACAGGCTTTGACCCCAGCTAAACTGGTCCTAGTCAATTTACAATTCCCAGTGAAGTTCAATGACCCTCTTAAAACTATCTACTCCCTTGCTCATTACCACCATTTCCGGTAAGCTCTTCCAAGGATCCACTACCCTGCTAAAATAATAATTTTTCCTAATATCCATGTTAGCCTGAGATTTGAATAGCTTAAAACAATGACCCCTTGTCCTGTTTTCAGTGCTAAACTTCAGCTCCGTAACATCTTTCATTTTAATAAATTTAAACAACTGAATCATGTCCCCTCGGTCTCTTCTTTGCTCAAGACTGTACGTTTTAGCCTTCTAAGCCTGGAATCATAGTCTAAATGAGAAAGTCCATTTATTAGCCTTATAGCCCGCCTTTGAATTCTTTCCAATGCATTAATATTTTTCTTAAGATAAAGAGACCAAAACTGAACAGCATACTCCAAATGCGGTCTTACCAAACTTCTATATAAGGGCAGAAAAACTTCTTATGTGACGAAAAAGACGACAATTGTAGAATACCCCCTTCTTCTTCGACTACAACTTTCTCCTCATTTTTGACTGCCAGTTTCGTATTTTCGCGTAAAAGAACACGCATGTATATATACAGTGGCTCCCAAAAGTGTTCGTACACCTACGACTTTCAATGAAATAGGCCATTATCCATTGGTTAGAATTAATATTTCGGAATAGGTATTTAATTATAAGATATATGATCTATTTTTAACAAAACTATGCGAAACTTTTTAATAAAACATTAAAACTTAATTTTTGGAAAATCAAAAACCAAAAAGTGCTGGATATTTTATCTCACAAAAGTCTTCGTACACTTTAAAAAAAATCAAAAAAATTGTAAATAATCCAACTTTTTACAAAATTATTACTTAGTAAAATATCGTGCAGTATCAACAACAGCTTTTAAACGTTTGGGAATAGATTTCATTGTTTTTTTTTTTCTTTTTTATGCAATTTCTGAGTAAGTGTTCAGCCGCACTTCCAGTCTTACTGTTTCTAGTTCGCTTTTCGTTTCAATGGTGTATTTTCGTAATCTAGCCACCAGATATCTCCAAATATGTTCCATTAAGTTTAAAACTGGCGATTGAGGAGATATTTCGAAGTTAAAGGACAATTTTTGAGGCACCAAACGCAAACGTGTACTACTTATCGTTATTTTGATTTAAAAAAAACAAAGTTGTTCCGATTACCAAAATTGTGGGCTAATAGTTTAAAATTGTTTTTAAAAATATTTTAATGAACAGCATGATTCATTAATTCATCAAAAAATTCCAAATTTCCAAGTCCTGCTGCTGTTATGCACCAACACACAAGAACACCTCACCGTCCTGATTAACTGATCCAGCTAAGTTCCTAAGATTAAATTTCTCATTTTTTTTCTTCTATTGAAAATAATACAACAAATTAACTCAGAATATTGAATTTATTTTCATCTATATGTAAGACGTTGTTCCAAAACATTTTGAGCTTATTCATCATTGATTTTACGACGGAAAGCGTAAGCTTACTGTTTTTCGCACGAACAAGAAAATTTCTGCGGGAAGAGGTCCCCTTTAATACAGTTAATCAGAGAACTTGGCGAACAGTTTTAGGTGAAAATTAAACGTAAAATGTCTCATTCAATTCTGCAGAAACTTTATCAGCACTCAAATGCGTATTTTTCATAATTTTTTTAACTGTGAACCTCCGATCACGCTTTGTTAACTTTGCCAGTTGACC
The DNA here is from genome assembly GCF_026930045.1 of Uloborus diversus. NCBI lineage: Eukaryota > Metazoa > Arthropoda > Arachnida > Araneae > Uloboridae > Uloborus > Uloborus diversus. The sequence goes on from NC_072736.1 coordinate 112,653,385, forward strand.
TTTTCTTACCTTGTTTTCGATCCAATTCTTGTCTTAAAAACATTTTATCAAGCACTTCACTATATAATGGCATAAATTAACTAATTTAGAGACATTTCAAACCAATTTGCGAGTACTGTGAGGGTGAAAAAAAAAAACAAATTTCGAATCGTGTTTGTTGTTTTCTACGTATACTAGCCATTAAAAATAATAAATAGAATATTGGGGAATAAACAAACAAAAAATAAAAGCAAGTGACTTTACGGTGTCATTACAATGAAAAAATAATAAAAAAAAAACACATATGATAATTTTAGTCATGAATATATTCGAAAATATTTCTGTGTACGATGACTTTTGTGGCGTATTTTTTCTCTGTCTCTTTGTTTTTTGACAAATTTCAAAAGTAAAATCTGGCAATATTTTGAACAAAACTACTGGGTTTTATTCAGAATGGCATAGGAATGTTGCGAAAAAAAAAATGGATTTCATATTTGAATTCAGTTTTGCGTTATTTTGGTTTTACTACAAAATCTCAAGGTGTACGAACACTTTTGGGAGCCACTGTATAAGCTCGATGTTTTTTCCTAGTCTGTGCTTAAATGTGAAGCCCTCATTTTTGCAAGTCCTCCTGGCAAAGAACATGGAAGATAGTCTCCTCTCGGCCCTTCCTCGGGTTTTCTGCTTCGAAATGAAATTCGTCTGGCGAAGTATAATAACCTATAAAAACTCTTGGCGCATGAAATGTAAAACACGCGAAAATTACTTGGACAAAAAAGAGCATGAACTCCCATAAAAACGGTAATTGAAAAAAAGGAAAAAATCAGATTACTAAATCTATATAAAATTTTAAAACGACTGATTTGAAACGTGCCAACTAGATTAGGAAAATAAGTTTTTAGCTTGATGTACTGCTCTTTACGTTCTTCCCTATTGTCAAATTTATAATTCCTGCATAATGCAGATATGTCGCCAAAAAAGGCAAACCTTCATGTGTTTAACTTTCACCCGGCTATTTCAGTTGCTTGCCTTACGGTTTTCAATTGAGTTATTTCTTGTGGATTTTAAAATTATTTTGCAAAGGCGGCATTGGTAGTTGTGACTTACTGAATATGAAGTAATGTTTAACTATTAATAAAATATAAATAGAGTTCCTATCCAAATAACTTCATTACGAAGAAAAATTGAGGAAATGTAGTGCTTTATTATTATTTTAAACCTCTTTTTCAACTTTCAAATAACATGCATGATTCATCTTGATAAAAATAACTCTTAGTAATGGAAAACAAATAGTTCAATTTTTTAAAAATATAAACACTGAGCATTTAAAAAAACAAAACTATCCACGAACTACGGAGGAGAAATTATTAATATCTGAATTTTAGAAGCCTAACATTTATGAGTTTTACGATGTCAATTCAAAAAAAAAAAAAAAAAAATGAATAAATTCTATTCTTATAATGCAAAATGAAAATAAAAAAAACTCAGAAATAAATAACAAAGACCGAGAAAAAAAATGTTTAAACAAATTTTTGGATTGTTTTTGAATTTTTATAAAAAACACACACATTTATTAAATCAGCTAGACTTAGATATTTCTTAAAAAACTAGCAATACCTGTAGCACAGTCGGGGAGGGGGAGGTTCTGGGGTTACTCTCATCCTCCAGAAACCTTCCTTCAAACACATTATTTGGTTTTCGCTGAAAATAAAGCACAAAAAAAAAATGGTACATTTACTAATCAGGAAGGGGAAAGAGGAATAATTTTTAAAAAGTTACTACAATCGCCAACAGGTGACTCTGCAGCCACCAATAGATGGTACTGTAAGTTGGAACACTTTTAATCATGAGAAATGATCTTTATTCCCGAATTTCATTCTTGATCTTTAATCTTTTGAGGAGTTACGGATTAACAGGACCTATAACATATTCGGATACTGCTCAACGATACCTGTACATGGTACAAACCGTAGTTCCTCAAATACAGCAAAGACCGAGTTCTTGTGACACTTTTTATGTAAGATGGAACCTCATCGTAGAATAACTAGCGACATGCCCGCCATCTTGGGGCGCTACGTGCAGCTTTCTTAATGTGTCTGCTATGCTGAAGTTTCTTATTGAACTTCATGTTAATCCACAATTAGAAAGCACCACAATCAAGAAGCAAAACGCGTTACTTCAATATAGCAGACATAGGAAGAAAGCGGCATTTGGCCCCAAGATGGTGGACATGTCGCTACTTAAGCTGCGATCTAGAGCTTTAACCCTGTACTGGGAGAGCAGTACAAGAATTGTTACGGCAACATTTTACTAATAATTGGATAATAAGCAGGTATTTTCATGTGGAGACCACGATTTCCTGATCTGACGCTATGTGAATTTTGACTTTGGGGGTGCTTAAATTTAATGTGTACGGGGAGGTATTGCAAACCTCAATCATCTAAAAGATCACATAGCACGACGTGTGCAAAACATCACTCTTGTTGCATTGTGTCCTCCAGCGTGTAGCCTGAACTTGATTCGCTCCGCCATGCGTAAATATACTGTTTCAATAAATTAGGTATGCCATTCCGTATTACATTTTAGTTCTTCGTTCTTATATTACTCATTATACGTTCAAAAACGCCTTGAGTCACTAATATTGTTATAACTAATTTCCTTTATTATTCCATTCTTATTCCCCTTTCTAATTAGTAAGTGTACCAATTTTTGTTTCATTTGGATAGTCTGCCTTCAAGTTATAAACAGCTCCGAATAGGAATACTTATTTTATAACCACCCGGTATATATATATATATATATATATATATATATATATATATTTTTTTTTTGTGGTCCCTTGAAAGTCGTTAAACAGAGAGCCAACGGTGTGTGTGTGTGTGTGTGTGTGTATATATATATATATATATATATATATATATATATATATATATATATATATATATATATATATATATATATATATATATATATATATATTGTCTTCATATTTAAACATTTTCGTAAAAATATGCAAAAATTGTTTTTCCTTGTTCAATACTTTTAACTGTAGTGCAGCCAAAAATAGAATATAGAATCTGAAGTTTAAATGTTGCTTAAACATTATTGGTCTTTGAGAGTTTTCAAATTCAAATTATCTCTTATTATTCATTTCGCTCATTTTCTAAACCATTCAGTAATAGTGATTGCAACTTCAAACTATCGGTTTTCTAAATTGAACTGTTTCAGGTGTAGCGCATTTGAACTGCGTCATTTAATTTTAGCTCGTCGACAGTATTCGCTGCTATTTAGTGAATAGTTCTATTCTTACTATAGAAAGGTGGTCATCTACATACGTTCAAGTTCATTCCTTGAAAATCAGGTCAAAATGGGTTCTCCGTCTCAAGTTAAAGTGATATGCAGTGGAAATCGAAGAAATGAAATTTAAATAAAAATCATAACTTTTTTTTATATTTTCATTTGATATGGTCTCAACAGAGTATCATGGTTTAAATGTTACATTTGTTTTATAAAGTCGTTTCCAACTTTCATTTTTACTTGTGATTTTTTTTTTTAATTCTTTTCTCTTTTCTTTTAAAATTTGAACAGTTACTTTAATGGGCACGAGCTCATCTAAGTAACATAAATTTTACAAAGTTACTCAGACAACTTCGGTTAAGCAATGACTTTCAGCAAAAAAATTAAAAATTCTTGAAACTGGGTGTAGGTAATTGTAAGTAATTAGTGCATAGTCAAAGAGCGAGATAAAAACATTCGCGATGAAATGTTTTTGAATGAACTATAAGAACTACGTGTGCGGTTTTTCTAATAATAAGTACTAAATGGCAATTTACAAATAACTTCTTGAATAAAAGATAAAGAATATGTAATAAGAGACAAAAAAACTCCGTCTGAAAAATTTTTACATCTTTAATGACGTGTAATGCCTTCAGTACGTTTCAATCTTTGCCTCTTTAAATTCTTAGACAATATCCAGACCGGATTCACGAATTTTTTCAATGCATTTTTTAATTTGCGCAAAGTCACAGTACCATTTCTTCTGTGTTTCATTTTGAAATTTTTCCAAGTTTTCCCATTGATAAAAAGACCTATGAAATCCACCAAAAACTAGAAATATCCTATTACTTTAGGGAACTCTAAAAAAAATAGATCATTTTCAAACAACAACGTTAGAGCAACTATGCTTTTGGATCATATCCTCTTCACTGCTCTTTGCATAAAACACTTAAATATCAATACATTGCCAAGTTTGAAATTTTTTAGCCGTTGCAAGTTCTGTGTAGTTAAAATTGATAGTGTGCACTTATATTTTGCAATTTAAAAGAACTTAATTTATAATAAAACTTTGAATAACTGAAACAGAACTCAATAGCTTTAAATGCGAAAGCCTTTCATTTTTTTCTCACTAATGTAATTTACACCAGAGCAATACAAAATTTTTGTATATTGTTCGGATGGTATTGGGTTATTCGCATATTTTTAATAGCAGCCTACTTGGTTGCAAAAACTGCCCGAAAGAAAGTTTTCTGAATGAAACTATTTAAAAACAAACTATATGAGCTGGTTCTGATATATTGATATTTGACCTTGACAATGTATACCTCTTTTTGTGGAGTTCAGTGAAAAAAGTAAGTTTTATTAGCACGGATTTGAGTTGGAATACTATTGTAAAACTGCTACAAAAGTAACCCAGCATCACCTTTCCCTACTACCCAAAAGAAAGTTAATACTGTCAAGGTCAAGTCCCAACATATTAGAGCCAAACAGTATGCCCTATTTCAAGAGAACTGATAGCAGAAGTAAACAAAGCAACGCGATCCTTGGAGATCCCGTTGCTTGTTTTGGGGTTATGAAAACTTATTGAGACATGGCACTTTTTTCACTTCTGTATTCCCTGAAGGATGAAAGAGTAGCTCACGTTCGTGTAAATAGCTTGTATGTTTTAGCTATATCTGAAGGGTATGCAAAGATTACAGGGGAAAAAGGATCTGTCTATAAGCTTTATTCAATACAAACAAAATAATCCAAGGATTCCCAAAGTGGGTGCCGCATGGAGCAGGGCCGTATCCAGAGGGGAGGCCCCCCCCCCCCCCCCGCCCGAAACCCGAAATGTTTTGTATCGTAAAACAGAAGAATTTTTTTTTCTAATGTCAGAAAAGGAAACTAACAAAGTTTTTTATTCTTAATTTTGGAACTAATAAACGAGTAATAATTTGAAGAAATACAGAAAAAACAATTCTAGTTCTCATTAGCTGCAAAGCATACTTGAAATTTAGACCTTAAAAGAGTACTTCCTGCTCTCTTTCCCAATTCAATTAGGGCCGTCCAGGGCTAAGGCAGGCCCCTTGTCAGTTTGGAAGACTTGCCCTCGTCCAGGGGCTTGCACAAAAATTTTAAGGTCCGTCACAAATGACTCTTTCTAGCCCCCCTCCATATTGTTTACACATACTTTCACCTCTCGTTTTAAAAATATGGAGCACCCTTCAGGCTGGGGCCCGGGGTAACAGGTGTCTTTTCTCCCCCTGTGCACGCCCTTGCCCTCCTCCCCCTAAAACTCTTAAAAAACTTACACTGCACCGATTTCAAGCCGGGGACTACCCAAGGGCCGGGCCCGTAGTTTCCGATTAAGCTAGTATCTGATTACCAAGATGTGCCAAATCCAGCTCCTTGATACATCCTGAGTAAAAAACGCAAAAATCGTGGTTCTCGCATTTTTGTAGCATATTTGTAGCCCGTCACAAATGACTCTTTCTAGCCCCCCTCCATATTGTTTACCCATATTTTCACCTCTCGTTTTAAAAATATGGGGCCCCCTTCAGGCTGGGGCCCGGGGTAACAGGTGTCTTTTCTCCCCCTGTGCACGCCCTTGCCCTCCTCCCCCTAAAACTCTTATAAAACTTACACTGCACCGATTTCGAGCCGGGGACTACACAAGGGCCGGGCCCGTAGTTTCCGATTAAGCTAGTATCTGATTACCAAGATGTGCCAAATTCAGCTCCTTGATACATCCTGAGTTAAAAACGCAAAAATCGTGGTTCTCGCATTTTTTTAGCATATTTTTCAAGATAATTTTTTCTGACTGATATGTTCCATGACTTGCTATTTATTTAATACCGAATTCAGTATTTTGGACGTTCTTTTGTTATTGCTTGTTTTTATCTTACTTCTACTGCATACTGTTAATATCGTAAGAATGAGAAGAAAAAAAATAACACTTACCCTACTCTATTTCATTTTCTGCACTACTTGTGATTGTAAAAAAAACTGTTCCCTTTGAGAAATATTTCGCTAAATTTATTTCTAACTTAAAACGGGTGTGTCTTACAAAGTTATAGTCATTTTGTAAGACTTTGAAATCAACTTCTGAAAAGTGCAAATACAGTGCTTTGAATAATTTTAACTGTTTTCGAGTCTTTGAAAATTGTTTAAGTTTTTGAAATTCCTTGAAAAGTTCTTCAATTTTGTCTTTTATCAAGAAAATAAAGCATGAATTGTCCAAATGACCAGAATATTACTCTATCGTTCCTATTTTCTGAATCTCTACACCATTTCTTTTAAACCATTTTATACATTTTTTATACTGCAGGTCATTTGATGAAAAGGGGAGGGGGGATTTTGGGGAAGTGATCGAAAATAAACTACACTAAAAGCCGATATCAGCAAGTGACGATGTGCTTCTCTTTTCTCCTCTCTGTCGATTAATGTCAACGACATGTCGAGCAAGCAATTTTTGATCTTTATTTCCAAAAGAATGCATAAATTTAAAGATTTTGTTTGCCTTTTTTTCTTTGTACTTTTGTAGTCTCAATTACCCCATTTAAGGCCTCAAAATGCAGATTTTAATATCTATTTTTCAAAATATTTCCCGGGAGAGAAACCCCGGACCCCCTGAAACGATGGATATTCTACAGCCGACTTAAGGGGACACTCTTTTGTTATCCTTACCACCACAAAGGTAAATAAGAAATTAAAATAAAAATAACAGTCTAGCAGTGGAATCATTACAAATCAAGACAAAAAAACCATCTTCTGTGTTAAATATTTTTATGCGTATATGTGTGTCTATATGTATATGTGTGTGTGTATGTTAGGGCAACGTGAGAATCTGGGCCCCCTCCCGAAAAAACATTTCTGGATACGGCCTTGGCAAAAAGAGGCAAGTGGTGCCACCAAGTGCCCCCGGCGTCAATATATACGTACGCATTATATTATAGAGATAGACTGGATTGCCGTGAGAAAAATCAAATTCTTCAAAGGCTGCCGCGAGTAAGAAATTTGTCGAAAACCTTGGAATAGTTCATTCACTGAGAAAATCATAAGCGTATGTGTGTGTGGCCGATAGTGATGTTAAAATAGCAACTCTTTTTGTTTATTTCGGTGATAACTTCTCGCATAAAAGGTTATACTGGGATTTGGAGGTTAACGCCAAACAGAGTTTCAACAATTCCAAATTTCAAAATAAGCCTCAAGAATGGAAGTCTCCTCTTTGTTTATAACCTTGAAAGTCGCACTTGCTGCAACAAGAAAATGGTTTACACCAATGATTACCTTGGTAATGCTCGTAAGTTATTGACAAAAAGTAACGTCTAGATTACAGCACGCTCATAGTGGTCTTGATGTCACAAAAACGAAAAAGAACTCCTGCGCTTGACCTGCACAAATCAGTAATGGTTCGGTCGGGTGAGCTGATATCCGCAGCTCGGGTTAAAAAAGGCTCAAGTGTAGAGGTAACTTAATACGTTAAAGCACTTTGATTAAAATAGAAGTTGACCATAGCTAGAAGTGGTCAAGTACAAAGCATTCTTGACTTGATGCTAGGTTTGAACTTCGATAAGTTTACGGGAAAAATAATTGTTGTGCTTTTGGGTTCTCGTATTAAATAGGGTAACTGCCTCGAAAACCGCTGCTTACCAGGAAATCAGTCATAAATTTCTTTGATAACTTTTTCTGAATTTCTTTACCGTGATTCCCACAAACCTCTCTATCCCAACATCTTAAGCCGCTCAAACACTCTGCGGACGCAACGCATTCTCTAACGCGTGTGCAGGTTGAATGAAGCAGGCACATATGATCTCAGGGCTGTCTGAGACTTAGGACTGTCATGGCCCGATCGGTAAGATCGTAACGACTCGTAATTGGAGAGTCGCGGTATCAATGTCTGCCGGTCGAAGATACTTCATTTACGACAATGGTGGTTGGAGCATGTAAAATTCCGTGATCAAAGTAGTTCGAGTTCACATTACAAACCAACAACACCTATGAGGGTGATGGCTCAGGTTTGCTAACATAGCCGACGTCCGGGAAACATTGAAATGATGTGAAAAATTACTTCGAACCTCAGAGGTTTGCACTTTGGAACATTTTTTGAAATGTCAAGTTATTTCTTTTGTAATTGATATATCAAGCTCGAAATTCACGTAACTTGCCTATTCAGTGGATGAAAAAATTCCCACATCCCTTAACATTCTGTGTCATTAGAAAGAGCTTTTCTTCCGCGCAAGATGAAGTTTGTTCCTATTTTCTCAATTAGTTAAAACAGGATAAGTGAGGATTTTCTACTTAAGCAAAAATCATAAGCTAAACTGAATTCAAATCTGAAGCTAAAGAGCAAACTGTTACTGGAGACCACGAATTTAAAAATGACTTTTCAAACGCACAAAACGACTGCTTTGCTCTGTTTAGTTTACTTTGTATTTGTCAAGTTAGTTGAGATCCCGAGGGAAGAGTGGTCTTTAAAGCGTTTTATTCTTTTTTCCCCGGTAATTGCGTTATGCGCATTTTTATCTGATTTTATCCAGCAAACAATTTAAAGCTTCGCAAACCAAATAAGACCGCGAAGCAGTTTTAGGACAGTGAGCAGGGGATAAATCTCCCCTAGTTCTCCAAAAAATTTAAACCTAAAGTCAAATCTCGATAACTCAAAGCTTATTTTTCAAATATTCCTTTATTTCGAAGTGTCCCAAACTCTTAAAACTGTATTGAAAACTTCCCATCACTCGAACTAACAATAACACTAACGTTTTAGCCGATCCCTTGGGACTTAGAGTTTTCGAAAGTTGACTGTATAAACAAATATTTGATACGTCTAAAAAAAAAACTCAGGCCATCAAACAAGAAAACCTACACAAAAAGAGTAAAAAGAGTTTCACTTCTGGAATAAATTTTTCGGACAAAGCGGTGGACGTGGGAATTTTACGGTAGCAAACGTAAAAACTGCCCAGCGTAAAAGCGCAAACCGTACGTCGACTTCTATTTCCAACGCAACCGAGACAGAAGGGTCGAAAGCGACGTCAGCTCGCCACCCCCGCACAGACGATGCGTCTTGCCCTTCCCTGCCAGGAGATGGGCACGTTCGATCGGAGCCACGTGACCGGGGCCCCATCGACCCATCGTGGTGGCTCAACGCTCTGGAATCATTCTTCAAAACAGTCCCACGTCTTAATGGAATTCTCGTGCTCCTCGATAAAAACAGGGTCCGATAATAAAAAGTAGCACATCTCTGAAAATAGAGCACAAAGGCGGTAAAAGTCGAAAGACTGTTCAAGTTTTGTTCTGTTTCTTTAAATTTTTCGGGAGTTCTCAGAATTTCTTGAACAGTGGTTTTCAACCAGACTTTTGATGAGCTTCAAGGGTGCCCCGATGGAGGGTCAGGAGAGACCCTGGCGTACAAAAAAAAATGCCCTTGATCGACAAATTTTGTTTCACAGTTCTGAAAATTTGGAGACTGTATTAACAGACAGTTGCCCCACCTAAACAGAAACTTTTAAAAAAAAAAGCGAAAAATAAAAGATAATACCTGTTGCCTCTCTTAATGTACGCCCAGATGCTGTGTAAAATCTACCATGACCGAAAACTACGACTTAATTTTTCTATTGCAAAAGAAAACAAATTGCAGCATTACCCTGACAACCAGGTAATTCGCTCCATCAAGTTAAATGTCCCGCTTGAGGTAACATCACCAAACTTGTGATAATAAGCACACTGTTTTTAAAATTAACTAAATTAATACAAAGCAATGCAGATCATAATAAAAGCAATGAAATGTAAAACCAAAATCAATTTAAATCTAGCAAAATGAAAATGTAGAAAAATGAATAAGGAAAAGGTTTTAAACTGTGTTAAAAAGAGTCATTGTTACCTTTCACTTTGCTATAAACATATAATTACATCTAAAAGTTCACTAAAAATGGCTCTAGTGTGTACGTAAAACTTCTTTATGCACAAATCCTCATGAAGAAGTCGGCACAGGCGTACTCTGTTGCCTAAATAGTGAAATGCAGTTACTGGAGCGTTTTACTTGGAGGGGCGTGGCAATTCAACTTATGGTTATCGTTTGAATTAATGATGATAACGATTACACGAAAATTTTTTAAAAACATAGAAAACTCAATATAATTCCAGGAAACAGTAAACAAGTTAATAACGAAAAAGGAAGACCTTATTTATCCATATTTCGTGGGCGTTAATAAGAATTGACTTCGGCTTTCTTCACTTCCAAGCAAAAGAAAAGAGGTTACTCCTCTCAGCGCTCTCTCTCCCTTGCCGATAACTACAAGATCTCTAATGTGAAGAGTGGTTGCGTTGTAAACCACTTTACTAAATATGTACGAGAAATTTATTTCGCTTCCTTTATTAATGCGTTTTAATTAATTTAATAAACACAGCAGTTATGGGTTTTCACTTTTTTTTTTCAATACACAGATAATGCTAGAATGTTTTCATGCTTTTTAAACATTTTATGGCACGGAAAATCCACAAAAATCAAAAAATTGGGTGACTTTTCAAACGCACTGATAACACTGCACTGAAAAAAAAATGTTCTAATCTTATGTAGTCTTTTAAACAAATTTAATGTTAGATAATATTTCATAATTCATAATTCATAGCTAATTATTTATGATTTAATTCACTACCATGAACAAAAAAATGTTTCTGTTTTCTGGAGCAAAATTTGTTCAAGTATAAAGCTGTTTCCTGAATCCTGAAGACTTTTCCATAGTACAACAGGATGTGTCCCAAGGTGCAATTGGATGTTGTACCTTGGGACAGCTTGGAACTTTTACTTAAAATGGCTGGCAACATTTTACTTTCAAACTGCCTAAATTTAAAAATATATATATTGCACAGAAGTATGTTGTAGTTCTTTTATGGGACCTTAAATTTTAAATTTGATTCAAATTATTGACGTTAAAAATCAAAATATAAAAAGTATCCCAAGGTACAACAGTCTCCCCTACAGATACATTCTGCAGTAATTTTTTCCGGAAAAAGTAAGCGACTACAGCTCCAATCGGCACAGCACGTGACTTATGGAGCGAAACATGATTCAACATTCCATTCCTGACCTCTCTTTGAGCTCCAACTGTTACAGGAGTTCGAGAACCGGTCTGCAAATCAAAAAATATCCCATGTTCAACTTGCTTCTCGTTTTTATTTACTCAACGCACCCTATTTTTTTCCACTTTAAACTGTCAGAAAAAATTTTAACATCACTTTTGATTTCAAACATCATAATGAACAAATTGCAATCATGTTTTGTAATAGTTTTCCTTATATTCATCCGTTTTAGTGTTCTCCCAAAGGTGGGGGACCTCTTGGAGAAGCCTCATGGACCTATTAATAAATCAGGTCCTGCAGCAACGGCTGTAGCATGGAAAAAGACGAGTTTTTCTTCTTTAAAATTTAAAAATGAAAAGCATTAAAAGCTATCAGTTTATTTTCGCTAAAATTTGACTGCAAAAAGCAAAGCCTCCTTTACGTAAACACTGTGTCCAAGTTTGTGCTCACGCTGAAATAAAAACTAAAGAAATGGATCTATTTATGCCGCATCAAATACCCTGCAACTAAAACTGAGTATGATTAAAACTTAAATGTAAATTATGTTTTTTATTTATTTTCAGTTCTAAATTAAAAATACATTCTGAACTTCGAAGTTTCTTCCACTTGGTGCAATGATTTTCTTTCTTATGATACTTATTTTAGATGAAAAGTAGTTTCTTCTGTAGATGGAAAAATGTATACAAATAAAACCTGCAGTATGTGTTGGTATTTATTTGTGTCGGTCGCCTCCTGACCTAATGGAAAGGTCCAGAAGTACAAAATTTTGTGTACAGGACCTTCTGTCAGGTTCTGATTTACCTCTAATTTTTCTTCTAAAAATTCAAATTTGTTCCTATTTTGCTCCAATTTTAAATCAAAAATATTTTTACATTATTTCTTCTACGCAAAGAAAGTGCCATACCTTTTCTAATTTTGTGCCGTTTTAAACCCGTAAAAAAAATAATAAATAAAATAAAGGTTTTTTTTGTTGTTACAAGGCTTAAAGCGCCGAAATAACTCCTCGGAGAGGTGTCTCAGAGACTTTTAAGATAGTGAAACTTTCTTACTTCGGCATTTTTGTCGAAAAATTAAATTTACTTGAAACGGTATTAAAATTTAGTTTAACTAATACTGAATCGACTACACAAGTTTTTAAGTTGAAAATATGATAACTGAGGGGAGGTTCCAAAACTTATTTCTGAAATATTTTCCCATCATTATCACATTTATTCCAAAAATTGATCAATTATTATAGATAACTGAGCTGAATCTTCAATAATATTTATAAGATTTCAAGAATGAACCACTTTGTTAGCTGGTTCATTCATAGAAACACCTAGTGGTTCAATGATAGCAACTGCGTCATTTTGAATGTTCTCATAGTTGTCACTGCTCTGACGATTCATGATGAAACTTAAAATATTGGGAATAGTGCTTGAAAATGTACTCTTTCAAGTCAATGCTCCCATTTAGTTGTTCTGTAACATTCAAATCATGTAAAAGCAAAATGTAAATGTCAATAATTAGCAAGTGAACGGCAAATCCTATTTGGACGTTTTACAATATGATGTATTGATTCAAGCACCTTGATGATTCTGCATTGGGTTGTTTTCAGACAAAAGAATGCACTAAAACTGATTTCGTGCCTAAGAAAACTCTGGTGAAGAAAATATCTTCTAAGTCCATTCATGGAACCGGTTCATTGACGGCCACCTTCCCCTTTATATATATATATATATATATCGGAGTTTGCCATTTAATTCTTCAAATGAAGGAGTTTAATTTGCTAAATAATTTTGAACTACTAAAACTGTACTTCGAAGAAATATGTGTAATGAACTGCGACTTTTTCTTGTAATTTTCTATGAAAATAACTCCATTTGGCATACTGCTTCAAATAAGTCATGATTTCGCATCAAATACACTAATTAATTGCTTTTTAGTCCGTGCTTTTCTTGCAAGTTCACACTAAAAAAGTAGTGATTTTACTTTTCACAAGCGTTTGATTAACCATGAAAATTGTTTGCTAGACAAATTCAGCTAGATTACCAAAGAACGATTTGTTGAAGTGAAACTTTTTATGCGATGGCTTTGAGATTCTGAAACACAAACATTTTTGTCGGAAGTGACGTAGTTGTACTTTGTGTGACGAAAAGTCACGCATGCGCTCTTCTCGTTTGCTTTCTTTCTCGTTGTCCGAGGTTGCGTGTACTGTGTTTCGGCTGCGTGGCGATCGCCGAGTGCAGTTGTTGGTTAACAACAGATCAACCGTTGAAACACTTGTGTGAAATCAACGCATTTCGAAAACTTAGTGTTCCTGTTGTTTATAATCTATTTTCTTCATTAAGATACAGAATTTTTTTGTGAATATGCCTAAGTCAAGTGCTGAAATACCTAGAGCCTGACGTGAGAAAAAAAGTTTACGGTCTTACGGAAGTGCCGGTTTAAAATGTAAAAACTCACATGTCATGGAGCAACAATTGATGGTGTTTCCTCGCGGTTCCTGGAAAGTTTAGAATCGAGAGTAACGTATAATTTCTCTTCTTGTGAACAAAGAAGATGATACACAGTGACACATATGTGTGTAACTTTGTGTAAATAGGAGAATGATAAACATAATCTATAAATATATTCGATTCAAAAGTGATTCATGAATAATTAACGTGTTTTCCTGTAGCGCAAAAGTTTCACTTCTATCGTTTCGTTTTCTTAACGACATACACTGTTTTTTTTTTTTTTTTTCTCTTTTTTTTTTTAATAACGCACTTTAACATTTATTAGTTTTGAAGATGCAGTGTGTGTGAAAAAAATTTCACGTGTATGCCTTAAAGGAGGGAAAAGTTTACTATGTGTGGTTTACTATTTGTATTATAATCTTAATTATTTGCTCTTTTTTTAATTAACATTTTGCATTGTAACCCGGAACAAAGCTTAGCGTTACAGCTAGAGTTAAAAGTCTTTTGAAACATTCTCAAAGCATTCAAATCGAAAATAGTTTGATGTGCAGATTCGACATCAAAAATTCTTTCTGATAAAGTTTTGTTCTCAGTAAATCTGGCATCTTCGCGACGCCGTAAACATATGACACTAATAATCTGATTTATCTGTTTCAAGTCGTCAGCTGAGTATTACAACTAGGTGACTATACAAATTCGAAAAAAAAAATGTTTCATTTGTTCGAAGTTTAGTTCGAAAGAAGACATACTTGTAAATATTTCTAGTCAAATAAAATTTAGTAATAGAAATTTAACACGGCATTTAAGGGGAGTTGGTTCCCTTAAATCTTAAGTTTAAAAAAATTGATTTTTTACATTTAAAACATTTAAATCAAGATCTTCCAAGCGACACCGAATTCATGTTTCTGTGTAGTTTAAAAGTAAATTTCAGGAATGTACGTACGTAAAATTTTATTTTAAAACGAGATTTTCTCGAAATGACAATTCTAAAAACTCAAGTACCTTTTCAATTATTTTTTTAATTGAAACAATAAATTAATAAAAAATATTCCTTTTCCAGAAAAATACTTTACATATTACTTTGAAATTTTCACGCCATTTTATTTATTTTTCATAATTATAAATGAAAATTTTGCTTTAGAATTCACTTTTTCTTAAACAGCTATTTTTATGGTAAAAAACGGTCCCCTTTTTTCATTTAAGAAGTTACTATGTGCAAAAATTTAATAAACTACTAACTGCATTCCCGGCGTTGCACGGGCTACTTAAAAAATGAAAGAGATGTCCAATTGATGTTTTTGTATTACTCTGACATCAGTTTCTAAAGCGCTAAGGAGTAAATAAATACGCGCAATGCAAGGTTTGCAAAACACCAGTAGAGCATATTTTTGGCAAAAATCTCTTCAACGTTAATCATAGTTATCAATGATACAAGTTATGAATATTTTCAACGCACAAAAGATGAAAATATATGCATTATCAACCATAATCTATGCTCAGGTTAAAATGAATTACATCTGATAGACTATATCTGAAATATTCATGTACAATTACAATCGGCTTTTTACATACATGACACATAATGCGTCTTTGATTGCGTGAAACTAAAGCACCAAGTATTAATAAATACCAATAAGCATTAATTTAATACAAAGTCATCAGATTCCAATTTAGCTTTAGTTAAAATCCTTAAAAACAATCTTTTTTGTTCAACTCTGTTTCACAAAGAAACCCAAACAATCTTAATTTAACATATTCTCTTAACGATATAAACTGTATTTTGAAAATAGAAACAGGAAGGAAAAAGAGAGTTATTACAATTCGAAAACTCACCCATGTGATGGGAAAAAGTCCAACAAAATAAACATAATTAGTCGCACATCCTAAATGTACCAAAATATGAAGCCGGTGAATGATAAACTTACACTAAAATCAATAAACATAGCTAAAGAAACAACTTTCATATGCTGAAAAGAGCTAACAACGTAGAATGTAAAAAATAAAAAAAAGGACAGACGATAAAATAAAGGCTATGTCCCAATAGGGCAACTAATTTTAAACTAATTTAAAATGAAATTCTTGATGGAAACGTTGTTTTAAGATTTGGACAGCAGCCAAAAATATCTCTTTTAAAACAATTATTAGAATTTTACTTGCTACGCATATGCAAAATGGCAACAGGAAAGAAATAAAAATTCCTAAATAACGTTATGTTAATTAACCTTTTAATTAATATCTCCGCTAATTAAAGTCGCACAATCACGAGATGGGTCCTATTGTTTTCTTTGGAAATTTTCGAATTGATCGGTATCTCGTTTGACTCTCGATTCGCAGCGGTTCTCGAGAAGATCGATCTTCAGACAACAGACAGACAGACGGACGCGAACAGATTTTAATATATAGTAGATGAAATAAACAGAACTGCCTTAAAATTTCACTTCAGTAGACTCGTAAGATATCTCTTGAAAACGCCGTGAAAATCATAAGTATCTGTCATTACATCTTTTTCAAAAAAAAAAAGGTACCGATTCCCTTTAAATAAAGTTTTTACATTCCCCAAAAATCGTAGGAGGGGGGGGGGGCAATTTTTTGAGTTTTCCTCGAAGCAGTATGAAAAAAAACTGAATTGTTGCTACTAACTTGTAGCTTTTACCCAAACGAAGTGATGTAATAGCTGAATCCGCAAATCCGTGGTTATCTATAGGAAGATGGTTTTTAATGATGGAACGAACGAAACTATATTGAGTAAGAAGTTAGCAACACGAGAACATGTTGATTAGAATGTGTAGGACCAATAACGGATTCAGGAGGGATTACGACAAAGCTCCTCTCTGTTTCTGTCACAATTGGAATCAAATTACCATTGTTCCTATCGACTGCATTTACTACATAGAATCTGTTCTGCTGACCTGAACTACCTCACTCTGTTTTCGTATTGTTATTACATCTGTTGTCATAAAACTAAAAAAAAAACTTTAAAAAATTGTATAGTCACCCAAAATTAAGAACTAATCATCGAAAACCATTTAAAATGGTTTCTTAACCTGGTTCAAATTCAACCTGCCACTTAGGGTAACTTTAAAACCCATGAGAAAAGTGATGTAAAAAATAATTTTTACGAAAAATAGCGGCACTTTGAACCAGAAAAATTAAAGTTTCTTAATGTATAAAAACAAATCATTTTGAGATAACTTGAGCTGCTGGGAAACACGGAATCTGATATTTGCCTAAAATGTATATGCGATAGCATCATCTTTGAAGAACATATTGCCATGTTGTTTTTCATTCAATTTTAATTTTCAAGTGTGCTTTCTTAGTTCTCAGAGATTGAACTATTTGAAAAATCTACTAGCTTTCAGAGTTGTACATAAAGAGGAGAAATTATATTGCGTGTAATCTTCTATAGTCATATGTAAAATTGGATTCAAATTACCATTGTTCCTATCCCCGGTTGTTGTATGATATTGTTTCAGTGCGCATGAGTGTTCCTGCATGCGTGCAACTTCATAATGGAATAAATTACTAATTTAATGATAGGAAAAAATATCGTGATCGATGCTTTATTTACCATAACGATTGCTAAACCGTTTAATGTTGCATTATCCTTATTCTTATGCGCTTATTATAATCCAAGCTGACTCTAAATCTCGTGATTCCATTATTTTTATTTTGCTATCGATCTGGTGATAGTTAAATATTATGTGTACGTTATTAGTGGTTATTTCAACGCTTTATCGTTTAGATAATTAACCATTATTTAACTTGATAACCAGCCTGAACTAAAAGTTTGGGACCTTTGGGAGTGTTTGTTTTGTATGAAAAACGCTTACGAAAAAATGTTATTTTCGTTTATTCAGGTTTAATTAGAGCTTTGAGGTTTAAAAAGTGCAATTGCATTTGAATAACTTTTTTTAGTATTCTAAAGAGTGTATGATTTTTATGTAGTTCTTTGATTTTTTTTTTTTTTTTTTTTTTTTTTTTTTTTTTTTTTAATGAAGGATTTAACTGCAGCTCTAAAGTTAAGGTTAGTACTTGTCATTCGTAATCAGTATTAATTTATGGATAAATAAAAGTTAAGTGTAATCTCTTAAGGGGATGTCAACAAATAATATCACGCAACGAGGAGAAGGGTGTTCATTAAATTGAAATAAATTGTGACAAGGGTTGGGGGTCAAAAATTTTGAAAAATGTGTGACATCATTGATGGACAGCCCCTAAGTATTGAGAAACAAAAGTATTACTGAAAATCTGTCCCTTTGGGGAAATAAAGTTCCAGATTAGCAGTCACCTCTAGCCATGCAGCGACTAAGTAATATAAGGGGCGACTAAAAATATTAGTATCATTCTCCACCCAGTCGACGCTCTCCTCAACCAACCGTAGCTGTGTAATTATTAATCCTTTTTTATCTCCGGAAATTTGAATTTAACAACCTATCTTCAGAGTTGGCAGTATGGCACGATAAGTAAAAATATCGTTGAAAACCGATGGACACAGCGCAATGCAAGTTCAGCAGCGGATTATCGAAACTGAAAGTGAAAGTGTGAAAAATAATTTTAAGTTTTCAGAAAACATTCCGCTTGAAAATAAAAAGCTTTCCTTTTCCTATCATTAACACTTGATTGAACATCTGACGTTAATGGCACTAATTAGTGGTATTAATCTTTGTTCAAACTGATACTTTTTAAGCTTTAATAGAAATTTAAAAGCTAATTTGTTTTACAGTTACTCCCTTTTTGGTTAACAAAAAAATTACGAAAAAAAGAGTAGCGACTAATCAAATCACTTCTACTCGCCATTGGCGACCAGGTAAAATTCCCAATCTTCAACTTTATGGACAAGAAACAAGACAGAACGCACAAGTCCATTAATATACAAAGAACTTGGCTTATCATCACCACACCGTTCATATTTGCATTAAAGGGGTCCGGGACACAAAAATCGTCAAATTTTGCAATGTTTATATCATTAAAAAAATTTCTCCGTTTTTTTCTTTTTAAAAAGAACGTTTGAAACTTGTCTTTATCTTAATTAGAAAGTAAGATATAATTATCTTTGTTGAATACATTTAACTAATATTATATTTAACTTTAAAACTTGAAACGCGATTTTCTCCAGGATGCAATTCTCGATTTTTTTTCATTCAAACTCTTATGAATCAAGAACTGATAAAGATAAAGTAATGAAATTTGGAGCATATATTTTTCAAAAAGTTAACTTTAACTGTTAATCGGGAAATTTGTAAAAAAAAAAAAAAAAGTTTATTGTCAAATATATATATATATATATATATATATATATATATATATATATATATATATATATATATATATATATATATATATATTTTAAAGGTATCTTCGAAATTTTTCTTCAAACATTTTCTATTTTGTATTGAATTAATCTTTTTAAATCGCCGAATAAAAAATAAAGCTTATGTATTTGTGCATAATTTTTTGAAAAAAACTTTGAAAATTGACCAAGAATATTTCAAGTTTTAGCGATTTAAGCAACCCTATTTTTTTCAAGAAACAAATTAAATTTAAATAAAAATTTGTTTTTCAATATTTATGTTACGATTTTGCTTGTTAAATAGATGGTGAATAAGTGCAAAAAATTTCAAAACTCTATAAACTGTTTAATAATATATTTTTTTTAAATATGTCCTGGACCCCCACATAATAGAAAACCACATGTAGAAAATAACATATTCGAAAGTAGAAAACAACTGGCCTCAATAACACTCAAAATAATTGCTTAATTAAAATAATTGCTTAAAAATACATAATCTTGATAGAAAAGCTATGAGTTAAAATTTCTTTGAATTCTAAATAACACTCCAAATTCATGAACACCCCAAATGTGATCGTGTGCTCATTGTACAAGAATCAATCGCCTGAAGAAAAAAAAATAACTTGCTTTCCTTTTAACTTTCCGTGACAGTACGTAATAAAAAGCTTCATTCCAGCATGAAATTTCATTTTCAGCATATCAAGCTTCTATTTTTGAGGGAACTTCGGATCATTCGCCGAGCCATCTAATCGACCCTATGCAGATGGCAAATCAATAACCCCAGGAATAGAAATGGCAGAGACATAATCATTCCACGTTGCCCTTGTTAATGACCGACAGAGATACATTGTTTATAATTTTTCGCTCATCTTTCACCCTATGGTTATTGTTATTCCTAAAATATTTCCCATCATTTGGGGTTGCTTTAGTGCCCTTGGCTGAAAAAAATATGGCTGCGTAATTGTAGATTTTCGTTGTTATGTGATGACAGATGGAACAAATTGTTATTTGATAATTATTTTAGACATTTAAAACGATTTCATTGTGAAATATTATGGTTTATGAAAACTTTACAAATGTATATTTTTTTCTTTTTGCATAAATTAAATTTCGACTTCGAATTAATGCGACACGCTTTATAGCGTTCAATGAGTTTTAGAAATCTGTCCGGTTTATTGTGGTTTATCCTAATATTTTGCAAATGTGTTGGAACTCGTTTTAAAGTAAATGTACTAAAATGAAGTTTACGACAATTAACATAAAACCTTCAATACTTTTTTTCGTTACAAAAATGTTAGCTTAAGAAGTTTTTAGTCGAAAGCATTGCCCATATTCCAGAGAGGAAAAATCCAGTGGGAACTATTAGTAAAGAATAGAGATATTGATGAAACATGTAATTTTTTTTTTTACTCTTTTTTTTCTTTGGGGTGATTCTCGAAAAAATGTCCCGTGCGTAACGCTAAGTTTTTTTCCCCCAGCTAACCAAAGCCTTCAAAAAATAATGCTGTTGGGGGAATAATACATGTTTTAATACAGTAATATCAAAGCATAACAGCAAATCCCATATGTAACTAATAGTTACTTGAATGAAATAAAAAATTTAGCGTAACGCACAGGACATTTTTTCGAGAATCGCCCTTTGGCTGTTTCATACATGACGCTACAAACTTCTTCTTTTAAGCAATTTATTTTAAAGCACCATCTATGACATAAGTATAGTGGTAGATAGCCGTCTATACTACCATGGGAAGGTAAAAGGCAGTAACTGCAAATTTTTCTTTTTTTCATTGCTTTTTATTTTTGTTATCTCTTGTACGTTTGCTTTATCGTACAAGCTTACTAATTTAGTTTCCAATTTAAAAAAAAAACGTGGAAAAAACCCCGTCTAGTTCCTAAATTGCCCGATTGTTAGTATTGAATCAAAAACACGTTTCTTCAAATATTTTAAAAACTTATTGCTACATATACTGCAGTTTACCTTCCCATTGCAGTATATTAATATCTATAAAAGGGCTGAAATATTTGTTGGTTTTAAGATCTATGAAAAAGGAAAGTATCGTCACATTTCTTGCACTGGTGAATTAAAGACGCATTTTTCCGTTTGAATACGGAGTGTGCCAATTGATCAGAAACACGTTTGATTCAACATATTAACGATTTGTCTGAAAAAATATCAAAATCAGGACAGATATCTAGTAATCACCGGGTTTAGAAATAGCTCTTTTTGGTGACATTACACAGCTTGAAACGATTGACAAAATTTTCGGTAATGTGACCGCAGATCCTCAGGAGAAAAGTTGCCCCATTTTCTGGCTAGTGCATCAGTCAGTGACGCCAAAGTTTGGTTGCGCTTATAGTAGACTTTTAACTCCAAAATTTCCCACAAACGGACATTTGATGCTCTTAAAACGATAGTATTTTGGTCTATTACCAAAGCAAAATGAACATTAATTGTCACTTTTTATGTATGCTGTGTATTTTTTGTAATATTTAAAACCAATTCCTCTCGGAACCACTTGCTCGGATTTATATGAGCTCTTAAAACCGACGAATCAAGCAACTGGGTGAGCAGTCACTGAAAAGCAAGTAGAAGCGATTTGATAAATCGCCACCCCTCCCCCTTTTCCCCCTTTTTTTTCTTGTTATTGGAAGATCCAGACATTTCCACGAAAGTGTCCTACTAACTCAAAGAAATGATAAAGTATCAAGATTGTCCCGTTTGTTACACTTAATCGATCTTTACGCCTTCGTTCAGAAAAACCGGTTTAGGCCAGCGTAAGGTGTATAACATGACGGCTAAAGAATGCTGATACTAGGTCCATCTTTGTCGGGGTATTTCGTCTTTTTGAAGAAGTTGAATACATCGTAATTAATAAGTTACGATGTATTCAACTTCTATTCAACTTCATAAATAACAATCTTTTTCCCAGTTTAAGCTTTTGGTATAGAAAGGGAACAATTTCACTTTTTGTCGGTTTTGTGTTTTACATTGAAATATATTAATAAGAATATTATCTTTCTCTGTGTAAAATATCGAGACATCTCCTACCAATATTCTGTAAGGTACTTTTAAAATAGAGCTGTAACAGACTACGTTTCAGGAGAAAATGAAGAAATACGTTAACTATTTTATTGTATGATTTAGAAACTAGGGTTTTTTGTTGCAAGACGCATTTTTTTTTTCTTATTAGAACCAAATTTTATTTGAGTTATTATTAGAAATTCTAAATTTATTTTGATTCTTTCTTTTATTTGGAGGAAGAATGGGACAGCTTCAATACATAACAATTAAATAGGCATACGTAGCTTTACTGAAAGCAAATTCAAATTGATTTTATAGAGGCAAATTTTAAAGTAATGTTGCGTATAAAGACAATATCTTGAAAAATGAATTTTTAAAAGCTTCTTTTTTATTCTTGAAAGTCTTCAAAACGTCAAAATGATCCTTTCTTGCACCAACGTCTTCACTTTTGACCTGCGGCTCGCTTCCTAAGTTCAAATTCTCTTTTCAAAAGTGCAGATTAATGCTAAAGGGACGTACACACCGAAAGCGAGAAGTCCCTTAACGATTTTAAGAAAAGTTTATGCCGAACCACGCTTGCGCTGTCTAACGTTTAAGTATGTAAGTCCTTTTGGGAGTCAAGCTCTGAAGTTTTCAGAGTTTTACCTTTAGATTCTTTTTACCCATACGTACCACTGAAGTTTGAGTAATCAACGCCTGATTAAGACAGGGGGAGGGGGAGGCCAAACACTTTTAAAAGGCTCTCTGTAGTGAAACCTTATAAACACAAAAATTTACTACTAGGAAGGTCGACTTCGGGGGGACTGCGATGCTCAACCACTGTCTCAAAATATTTGTTGGGGAGCAGCCCACATCACAGGTTAAGCACAGGAAAACGATAAAAACACAAAACAGGAACTCCTAATTTACTTTCATTTTTTCTTAAATAATAAAACAGAACCTAAGCAATTTTAGTTATTTTGGGTACTTAAAAATTGGGGGCCCTAGGCCATGGCCTAGTTATCCTATTCAGTACTTAGGACCTGCGAGCAATGTCAGTGACATTGCGATTTATCGTACAGACGTGCGTGTATTACTTGTCACCAGTTTCACGGTCATTTTTCGGTTGACGGAATCACTCACAGTTACGGGCCTTCCTTTTTTTAGGTCTGTTGCTTACGTACTTCAAATATTTTAATAACTTTTCTCACCGTACCACGGTTGAGCAATTTTGCACTGCCATTTTCTTTCATTATGAAGATTGATAAAGGCTGAGTTTGTTTTTCACTTATCTACATCTACCTATAATAGATGAAAACATACAAGAGCGCCTCATCGGGAGTTCACGGGAGGTTGCTGTGACCTTCCAAAAATTTCCATATTCGACAAATTTACAGTATCGCAATATTTTTGAATGCTTAATGTTTTTTTTTAATTAAACATAGTTATGTGTAGTTCTCGTACGTTATCAATCGGTAATATTCGGAGTTTCAAACGGTAAAATCCCTTCCCAGAAATAAAAGTTGGGGGTGTCCCTGTCAACATACAGAGCCGGAGGCTCCATTATGGTAAAGTTACCTCTGTGATTGGAACAAGGACACTCGGATGTCAACATACAGGCAATAAAACAACTGAAACTAAATAAATGAATGCAAGAAGTACCGCGCACAGTGAACAGTCTGAATTTTCTGCTCATCTTTTGGGTCAACCTGCAAAATACCGTAAAATGGAGTGTATCGGAACACCGAGGTGAAACGGAACAAAATTTTCCAATCATACAAAGAACGTTTTTATACTTTTGGATATTTTTCGTTGCCAATTTTTTTAAGGAGGGCAATACCATGAAGAGTTATAAAATAAAGGCTAATTAACAAGAACAAACTGTTCAAAAAAATTTGTTTTTGCTTTGCAATGAAAGAACTAAACACGACCGAAATTTCCAGAAAAAAAACTTTTAGTTATTTTTTTCTTGTTTGAAGTTCAAAAGCATTTCGATCTATCCTATTTCACGGTACTCAACGTGCAAAGCATCATTTTCCCGTTGCTTTTTATGTCGGATCTTAGCCAAATTTAACTCAAAAGTCGTTTTACGCCCAGAAATTTACGTAAGTTTTATTCTCGCTCCCTATGAGAGTCACCAGAGCCATCCGCCCCTACCCTCTTTTAGGAACTTTTTGCCATAAAATACGTATAACTGAACTTTTATGCTTATTAATAAAATGGCTAAATTTCGGGAATTTAAAAAATATATAAAGAAGTCGGAATTTAAATATTGAGTCCTACCATTGCTCTTTTTCTACGCGTTGACGAGAAGTTTCTTTCGACTTTTTTGCTTTTATTTAAGCCTGATTTGTTGCACATCCGTCACTTGACTTAACTTTTTTTTTCGGGTAGACCTTGCAACGCAGCTAGTCTTGAATAAAAGTAGAAGCATAACAGCATGAAAACGATGTCTTCAATCGATATATTTCTTTTGCGATGATTTTAAAGTAAAATTGCAGTGTATTTTTTTAAACACCCCCCCCCCCCCTTTTTTTTCCTAATATTGATTCTGATGTTGCTATGACAAGAAAAAATACAATTTATAATTTTTTTTATATATAATGAATAAAATAAGTTTTGAACTTAAGGAAGTCGTATGTTCCTTTGTCTTCAAAAAGCTCAAAGTTTTCAACCCATGTTATTAATGCTCTCAAAGAAAAAAAAATTAATTAGTTAATTAATTAAAATCCTTTTCAACGTTTAATCATATTGTCTTTTTAGCATATAAACGATATCCATGTCAAGTAGCAAAAACGTCTTTTTGAATTTTAAATGAGCTTTTCTCTTAAACAAGCTCAATTATTTCCTTTGCTTTTGAAGCGCATAAATATTTCAATAATTTGCTTAATTTTATGAAAATATTAATGCTTATCTAGTGGTTTTCTCATCTAGAGAATCATTACCATTTAGCCCCTTTACTTATCTTCGTTAAGTAAGAGTGTTAAAAGAATTAATTTTGATTTTCTTACTTCTGAAACATCCTTCTAAACACATCCTTCTAAACTCAACTGCAAATATATTGCTCCATTCTACTGCAAGCATCTTATGAATATTGATGCCATTATTATTCGTTTATTTTGAAAGGCCTAATTGTAAACAAAGCAGTTTTAATGTGTTTTATGAAAGCCGAAAAGTAGTATAATAAATACTATTAATTTTAAGTTTTAATATAATTCTTGGTTATCAACAAATAGACGGATGAAATATCTGTGTATCTCAAATAAATCATGAATTCTGAAAGTGAAATACGTATTCGGAGCGACTAAATTTTTAATCAAGGTAATTGTAATATACCACGTTAATTCTAATATTTAATGAAGTTTTGAAAATACTATTTGTAGTTTAGGATAGGGGTATAATGTCGCACTAATAAGTTGAGCTATGACTTTGACAGTGCTTACTTCTTTTTAGGGTAATAGAGAAAAGTAATTGGCGCTGTGTGAGTTGAGTTGAGTTATTTCTTACTAGTTTTGAAAAAGCGCCAACAGCACGTTCCTTTTTCACGGTCCTATAATCCGTGCCTTTAACGCATCTCTTTTTCACTGAACTCCCCACAGAGAAGTAAATATTGTTAAGATCAGGTCATATTGTTAGGGTATTATTATTAACTTACCAGAGCCAAACCATGCATCGACGTTTAGCGTCTTCTTTATTTTTAACATTGGCAGAAACAAGAAAAATATCCTTCACGTCGCCGCCATTTTTGTCCTTATGCTTTCCTTTTTATATTTTAATAGAACCTTTAATATTTTTTAATGACTTGATATTATTTAGTGGATTATATTAGTTGATTTAGATGGCTGGGTGTTTTTGCCCAGGATACAGTACAACTTTTAAATGAGCTTTATACAACTTTTTTTTTTTTTTTTTTTTTTTGAAGCTGGAGCGAGAAATTGCGAAGTACAAAAACATCATGAGAACGAGGGTTAAGAGAGCAAAATTATGTATGGTATCGCCAATCGGTAACTTTTATACAACTTTAACCAAAAATGGCAGAAAATACCAGGGTTGCCGTGCAATTGTAGAATGTCGTTAAATAGGAAGTCTTTAGTTTCCGGTCGTGGTAAATAAATTATATCGCTAATGTATAGTGTGGCTCTGATAAATTGAGATATGACCTTGACAATTTTTACTCTTTTTAGAGCAATAAGGAAGGGGAGGAGCTGACTTGAGTTGGGTTGCTTGTATTATAGTTCTTGAAACATATGTCAACTCAAATCCAACCCTTCCTGTTTCTCTGAAACGCTCCCGAAAGTTAAGCAATAAAACGCTTTAGCGTGTCCAACCGGAACTTGTTATAAGTACTGCGGTTTATTATATCATCTCTCTTCTTTGGGGTTTGTTATTTTGTAAATGTTTCTTCAAATTAATTAGTGAAATTTGGTACTTACGGTTTCTCTTTAGGATAAATTGATGCTTCTAAACGATATTTTTGTTACTTTAATGCATACGCTAAAACAAGTCGTGCAATACGACACAAAAAAAAAAAAAAAAACCGAAATTGCATGACAAACCTAACACGTGAGCTCAAGTGCCAACTTAGCAGTCAATTTTGTTGCTAGTCTCTTCATGCAGGGTTGGGAATTTCATGATTTTCTCGTCGCCAGCGGGTCGTTTTTCTGACACGTTGCACAGTTGTGTTTTTAATGTATAATTCATATCGACGCGAATTGCAAGTCTTATATTTGGTGGCATAGCACAGATATAGCTGCATTTAATCAACGTCGATTAATAAAGAAGAAGAAGAAGAATGAAGTGTAGTATTAAGAGCCTCTAAACTAGAGTCGGCGGCCCAAAACTGGGCCGTCGGATGGATTTGGATGTGAGCATCTAAAATCTGGCCCTCATCGGCGAGCTAGATTTTAGATGCATAAATCAACCAATTCATAATTACTAGGTATTTTTAATTCCACCATGAGCATTTCATTAGATATTTATATCTTGTCAATTTCAAATTGTACGTATTAAGATAAATGTAAAGATCAATCTTTAAAATATTTTTCACCATCATATAATTTAGCTCTTATATTCTGTTTTAAGCTAACACAAACAAAAATTCATTATAATTTTTCGTTTCTTATTTCATTAGAATTATGAATACTAATTCCCGATTGAAAAAAATTAGATAGGTACTGTAAAAAGATATTGGAGAATATTCCTTAGCCAAAAGGGACTTACAGTTATGCGAATTTTTTCTAACTGATCACGAATGAAAGTTTTCCGTGAAAATTAACTAATGATGAATAATTAAGAAAATTTCACTGTCGTGGAATTGGTCGCTACTGAAATAAACCATTTTGGAATGAACTTCTAAGTATGTTTGATAATTTAATGTTTTAGGTCAGTGATTAATGATTGTGAGTTCAAAAGCTAAGAGAAGAAATTGTTTTTCTTCCCTCGCTAATTAATCATAGGATCCCTTGCTGGTGGATCAAAACTGAAGATTTGATGTAAATTTGAAAAGTGGTTTGATATTCT